>NC_057711.1:137834366-138004780 GCF_004010195.1 Chiloscyllium plagiosum | reverse complement strand
GACACAAAGACTATGGATTGTTTCACCTTGAAATGCCTTTTCAAAATTCAACAAGAGCAGAGGAAATAATATCTTTTTGTCAGCAGAGCAATGCAACTTTCTGCTCAGAGCTTGAATTTGACCATAGAGACAAAGGAAAATAGAAGACTACTTCCTTTACCAGATCAGTGAAAGTTATCAGAATATGAGGTTAAGATCCCCTGCTAACTGTCAGAAATCATCTTGTGGATTTTAGCATGCAAGCCCCTTGTATGGGATGAAAATGTCCTCAAAAATACACAATATGTTCATTAACCTCTGCAATCCCATTTTTTTGTTTTAAAAGCCACTTAACATGACATTATCTGAACAAAACATTTCCATTCGGATTGTCGATTGCTGCTTCACTCCAGCTGGTGCTTTGCAATTTTCAAACAGTATTTGAAAAGCAGGCTTGTTGTCGCTCAATGTACCAAAAATTGAATAGAATTTACAGAATAATTAAACTGAATTTATATCGCTTCACAAAACATGAGGTCAAGAAAGTTAATATATATTATTGTGAGCTAAAATAGCTCGAGACTCTTCTTTGTTCTGCATTTTTACACCACACTGCCAATTTGTTAGTCCACTTCTCAAATTAAAGCTCACTTTGCAATTGCAATTAACCTGTTCAAAAGAGGTTATTACACATCTCTGCAGCGGGAGGTTCTTGAACCTGGGACTTTCGGTAGAGTCGCTCCCATTGTGTGCAAGAGATCTTTCAAAGGAAGAAAATAACAAGACTATTTGACATCAATTCTACGATGGATGACAGACAGGGTGAAGAACAAAGACCCCACGTCGATGAGCAGCTCCAATACTCCACCTGGCTACCATAATCTGACATCATGTCCGTGAACCACATAAGGACAGATATGAAGGCAGATTTATAACCTTTCCTGTTCCTCTGATGCTCCCTGACCCACTGTACCTTTCCTGCTCCACATTTTAATTGAGGAAAACATTTTTGGTTTAAAGGAGTCCTATGCGCAAATATCGGGTGTGGATCTTTCAGACCAAGTACTGTGCAACCAAACACAATAAAACCCAAAATTTGCCAAAGTCCCCAATTTTGTAACAACATATTGAAGGATTCTTTTGGACCCAAAATGCCAAAGACCTTGGGAGTTTGAACAAGGCAGCTGCATAACACCCATCTTCATCTTCAAAAACTATACTCCTTTGCCAGCCAATATCACTGTGATCATAAAGTCCATCAGACTGTCAGTGGCTCTAAGAGAATTCAGTTTCCTTACTTTGGGGTATGTATCAATACAACACTAGTTAAAAGCCTTCTGAACAACAGCTTGAGCACAAAGTATTTTGGGAAACCAATGTTATTTATTAACTTTCCATTGGATGAATCACTTGCAGACTCCAGATTCTGAACTGGAAACATGATGCTGAAGAATAACCGAGTCTTAGAGACATAGAGGTGTCTAGCACGGAAACAGACCCTTCGGTCCATCTCGTCCCAACCCAATCTAGTCCCACCTGCCAGCACCCAGCCCATGTCCCTCCAAACCCTTCCTATTCATATACCCATCGAAATGCCTCTTAAATGCTGCAATTGTACCAGCCTCCACCACTTCCTCTGGCAGCTCATTCCATACACATACCACCCTGTGTGTGAAAACATTTCCCCCATAGGTCTCTTTTATATCTTTCCCCTCTCACCCTAAACCTGTGCCCTCTAGTTCTAGACTCCCTCACCCCAGGGAAATGACCTTCTCTATTTATCCTATCCGTGCCCCTCATGATTTTATAAACCTCTAATTGCACAAACAATCAATTTCAGATGTTTGCTACTCGGTGACTTACTGGTATAGGCTGTTGGACCAAGTTGTCTGTTTTTATGCTGTAAGTCCTACTTAATTAACTAAACCAGCTGAAATAGCAAGAAACTAAGTTAATAATTAAACTTCAGGAAAGTCCGAGCAAGGATGACCTCACCAGCTTCTACTGTCTCATTCTGAAGCACAGCAGTCTGTCCAAGAATTTTCCATTGACAGAACAAACAACTCCTGTATTGTAATATGTCGCTGTATGAAAGAACTTCAAGAAAGCAAGAAACATATCTTACCTTGTCATATTCCCCATTCCTTATTGTTTTCTCAGGTTTGCTTTGCTTTAATGGGCTTTTGACTTCTAACACCTGTTATAACAGAGGCGTAAAGACTTCAGCTACAAATCTCCTCAGGGCTCCTCACTTCTGGCTGTGCTCAAAGGCAGTTAAAAAAAATGGCTATTGTTTATCAGAAAGTACTGGCCTTAAGGTTTCTTCTCTTGTCACCACTCACTTCCACAATTTCCCCATTCCCAACCATACATGCTCTCTTTTTGTCAATATATTTTATCATCAGCGCCATGGACTTTTCCATATCTCCAACTATACTGTCAACATGACCCTTTTATCTCCCTTTGATCAAACATAGGGAGAATCTGCAACCTTTAACATGGATGTTATCATGACATTCCTAACAGATAATTCAAAAACAATAATCAGAGGAACAACTTGGTATTTTTTAAAAATGGATGGGTCAAAACCACAAGGTTATCAAAGTTGAAAGTTCAAGACGACAGATTGTTATACGGGTTTGAGAATAATTTCTAAAGCAAAGACAACTTGGTGTTTTCTGTAATTAGCTTTGAAGCAAGGTAACAGTTGTAAAAGAAAGATTCTTCCCTCAAGTCCCATTTTTAATATCAATAGATGTAACAAAATAACTACACTTCATGAATGCTTGCCCTGAATTTCACAAGCTGTGCAGTTTGATCTTATATTCTTCCTGATTTGTATCCAATGTACTAAACAGAATATTTCATTTCCAAATGAAGCACAGAATATTGGCCTACTTCCAGAAGATAGCTTTTGAGCACTCAAAAGGAAACACAATTTTAGATAAAAACCAGTCGCCTAAACATTCACAGCAACACAGTACTAAGGAGGCCGTTCCTTTTACAAAAAAAAGACATGCCCAACTGAATTGCGTTAATATGGAATATAATTACATCGATACAAACAGCGAGTCATCTCACTGCAATTTAAAATCAAATGTGAAATGTGAAAGAATGTGGGACACTTGATGACCTAAATGAGATATTGCTCACTCCTGTACACCAGATGGTGTTCTGCTCGCCATCTGACCAAAGGAAAAATGGAGACCAGAAATGTTTTTGTAAGGAAGAAAAATAACTACAGCACAAATTGGTAACAATCTGAGAACAGACTGAAGTGGCCGAGCAAGCCACTGAGGTACAACAATTGCTGGAAAGTCTCAAAAATAAAACCAGATGAATCACCTGGCACCAGAAAAGACAATGACAATTAGTCCATATGACCATACAAAGTGGTCCTTACACAGATCTTGTGCTAGAGCCAAAATTGGGAGAGCTGCCTCACAGATTAGCCATCTACATAGTCATACGCTCAGAATTGCACATTAGAGACAGACAATGTCCAACGTATCTGGAGATTGTGACAGTGATGTCCTGTTCCACCAGCAGGACAGACCCAGCAGAGGTGGCGGCACAGTGGGATACAGTCGGGAGGGAATTACCCTGGAGTCTTCAACAATGGCTCTGGATACCATGAAGTCTCATGTTTGCATCACTGGCTGGGCCAGCATTTGTTGTCCACTCATCATCAAATGTCCATCATTATAGATGTCTCCCATCCTGGAAATGCTCTCGGTCAATCAGAAGATACAGAAGCTTCAACACACCACGCGCCAACGGTTCAAGAACAGCTTCTTCCCTGCTATTAGACTGCTGAATGGACCTTCCTAACTTCAAATAATGTTGACCATTACGCACTTCCTGTGCGGCCATAACCTTGTATGCCTCGCTCTAAGCACCATGTGATCAGTTTGTCCTAGTCTGCTATGATCTGTCTGTACTGCTCACAAAACAAAAGCTTTCACTGTCCTTAGGTACATGTGACTACAATAAATCAAATCAAATCAAATCACCCCGGTTGCCCTTAAGAAAGTGAGCTGCCTTCTTGAGCTGCTGCAGTCAGTTTGGAGTAAGGACACTGCTCGAGAGAGAGTTTCAAGCTTTTGACCCAGTGACTATGAAAGAATGGCGATGTATTTGCCAGTCAGATGGTGGTATTCCCATGTGCCCATTTCGCTCATCCTTCTAAGCAGTAATAATTGTGGGTTCGGAAGGTGTGAAAGACTGCATTGGTGAATTTCTGCAGTGTATCTGCAGTGCAGGGGACTGACTGTGTGGAGTTTGCACATTCTCCCGGTGTCTGCGTGGGTTTCCTCCGGGTGCTCCGGTTTCCTCCCACTGTCCAAAAATGTGCAGGTTAGGTGAATTGGCCATGCTAAATTGCCCGTAGTGTTAGGTGAAGGGGTAAATGTAGGGGAATGGGGTCTGGGTGGGTTACGCTTCGGAGGGTCGGTGTGGACTTGTTGGGCCGAAGGGCCTGTTTCCACACTAAGTAATTTTAAAAAAAGATTGTACACACAACTAATTCTGAACTTGGAAGGTGGAGTGACTGAATGCTTGTGGTTGGGGTGCCAATCAAGCTCGCTGTTTGACCTGAATTTAGCTTCTGGAGTGCTGTTGGAGCTGCACTCATTTCGAGAAGAGGAGGGATTCCATCACACACCTGACTTGTTCATTGGAGATGGTGGGCAGGTTTTGGGGAGACAGAAGGAGAGTTAATTGCTGCATGGTTCTTAATCTCAAAGTCTGCTCCTAAATAAAGCCACGATTTATTCAGGAAGTCCAGTTCAGTTTCTGGTCAATGGTGACTCCCAGGCTGGTGATAATGGGACATTCCATGAAGTAACGCTACACTTAAGGGGATGGCTGGGCTCCCTCTTGTGGGAGATGGTCATTGCCTGGCACTTGTGTGGCATGAATGTTAACATATCACATGGCAGCCTAACCCTGGATATTGTGCAGGTCTTGCTACATTTGGACATGGCCTGCTTCAGTATCTGAGGAACAGCAAATGGTGCTGAACATGGAAAACAGGATCAGAACATTCAGCCCTTTGAGCCTTTTCCACTAGTCACAATGATCATGGCTGATCACCTAATTCAATGCCCTGTTCCTTCTTCTCCCCCCATATCCTTTGATTCCTTGAGCCCCAAGTGCTATAGCCAACTCCTCCTTGACTGCTTTCTGTGGTAACAAACGCCATACGTTTACTCCTCTCTCGGTGAAAACATTTCTCCTCAGCTTAATCCTATATAGTTTATCATATAGCCCTAGGCTATGAACCATAGCCTCGGCTCGCCGGTAACTGAGAATGTGTCTGGTCCTTTTCGACTTTTAAATGGTTTCTCAGAGACTCCCCTCTTCATTCTTCTCTCAGTGTTACTGAACAAAGAGACCTTGGTTTGCAGGTTCATAGCTCCTTGAAAGGGGAGTCGCAGGTAGATAGGATAGTGAAGGTGGTGTTTAGTATGCTTTCCTTTACTGGTCAGAGTTTTGAGTACAGGAGTTGGGAGGTCATGTTACGGCTGTACAGGACATTGGTTAGGCCACTGTTGGAATATTGCGTGCAGTTCTGGTCTCTTTCCTATCGGAAAGATGTTGTTAAACTTGAAAGGGTTCAGAAAAGATTTACAAGGATGTTGCCAGGGTTGGAGGATTTGAGCTATGGGGAGAGGCTGAATATGCTGGGGCTTTTTTCCCTGGAGCGTCAGAGGCTGAGGGGCAACCTTATAGAAGTTTACAAAATTATGAGGGGCAAGGATAGGATAAATAGACAAAGTCTTTTCCCTGCGGTCGGGGAGTCCAGAACGAGAGGGCAGAGGTTTAGGGTGAGAGGGGAAAGATATAAAAGAGACCTATGGGGGAAATGTTTTCACGCAGAGGGTGGTACATGTATGGAATGAGCTGCCAGAGGATGTGGTGGAGGCTGGTACAATTGCAACATTTAAGAGGCATCTGGATGAGTATATAAATAGGAAGGGTTTGGAGGGATATGGGCTGGGTGCTAGCAGATGGGACAAGATTGGGTTGGGATATCTGGTCGGCATGGATGGGTTGTACCGGAGGGTCTGTTTCCATGCTGTACATTTCTATGACTCTAAGACATCCCTATTCAGATACTGAAACTGACTTGCTAGGAAGCCACAATCCTCCTGCTCTGTCGGCAATGCTTACTTTCAGTGACTGTGTCTGAGGACACCTTGGTCTTATTGGATTACATTCCCCTCTTGATTTATAGCCAGATAATAATGTGCCTTCCTGATCTTACTCCCAAAGTGGATAGCCTCACATTATACTGCAGCTGCTATGGATCTGCACACTGAGTTTGCAGAAACCACACAAACAATTCTGTATTCTCCTCACTCTCCTGCCAAACTTTGTCATCTGTAAACATTACATTGATTTCCTCAATCTAAATCTTGACTATATATTATGAGTAGCTGCTGTCCTGGCATTGATCCCTGTGATACCCATCTAGTCACTTGCATGCCATTCTGAAAAATGCCCATCTAATCCTTTTCTTTGTTTCCGGTCTTTTAACCAATTTGCTATTCATTTCAATAGACACTGCCCCTAATCCCATGTTCTTGAATTTTACACATTGATCTCTTTGTTAGTACTTTGTGGAAAGCCTTCTGAAAGTCCAAATAATCACATCAACTGCCATCAAGTTACATCCTTGAAGAATTCCAGTCAATTTGTCAAGCATGAGGTCCCTTTTGAAAATTCATGCTGTCTCTGTCTGATTTGCCTCTCTTTTCCAAGTGCACAGCTATGAAATCTTGCATAATGAACATTTTCCCCATAACCAGCGTCAGGCTGACTGGTCTGAAAATTCCTCTTTGCCCCCATTTTAAATAGAGGAGTTTCTTCTAAACTGTCGGAACTGATCCAAGTCGATAGAATCTTGGAAGATGACCAATGCATCCACTATGTCTAGGGCGACTTCCTGCAGTACTGTAGGATGGAGATCATCAGACCCCAGGGATTTACCTGCCTTCAATCACATCAATTTCCCCAACACCAGTTCCCTTCTAATACGGATTTTCTTCGGTTGCTCCCTCTCACTAAACAATGCTCCCCAATATTGCTGGCACGTTATTTGTGAGCACAGGACCAAAGAATGTATATAGTTGGTCAGCTATTTCTTTGTTTCCCTATCATACATTCCTGTTTCTGACTGTAAGGAACCTAAATTTGTCTTCACCAAATCTTTTTCTGTTCACACAGAAATTTTAACAGCCAGCTTTGAGGTTTCTTGCAAGCTTCTGCTCAAATTTTCCCCTTCTTAATCAGTCCCTTTCTCCTCCTTTGCTGAATTTTAAACTGCTCCCACTCCTCCGGTCTGTTATTTTTATTTGGGCCAATTTGTATGCCTCTGGCTTTGGATCTAATGGAATCGACAATTTTCCACGTTTCCCAGGCTTTGGCCACCTTTCCCATTTTCCTTTTGTGCCTGAATGTTTGTTGCAGTTCACGCTTCATCCCCTTTGAATGTTTACCATTTCATTTTCACCACCATCCCTTGAAGCAATATTCCCTAGTCTATTGTAGCCTCATTCCTTCATAATTTTGTCTATTTAGACTCAGAATCAGAGACTCAGAAGCAATGACATCATTCTCGATCTTGATGAGGAAGTCTATTATGGTCACTCATCCCCAAATGGTCTTGTAGAACTGGACTGCCACTTACTCCTTTCTCATTCACAATACTCAGTTTAGGATGGCATGTACTCTTGTTGGTTCCTCAACATATTGGCCCAGATATATACATTCCAGGAACTCCACCTCATTGGTAATATCACTAAATTTGATTTGCCCAACTGTATAGGCAAAATAAAGTCACTCATAACTTGTTTTATGGTGTTGCTTTATTACATGCATTGCTCCATCTGTGAGCCTCCCTACTTCTGACCTTATAGTAGAAGGAAGATCATTAATCCTACCCCAGGAACCCGTGCACAGATGTCCTGGAGCTGAGATGACTGATCTTCCAAGACCACAGGCAACTTTCACTCTGCCAAGAATGATTTCAATTAATGGAGAGTTTTTCCCTGATTCCCATTGACTCCAGTAGTTTTGTTAGGACTCCTTAATACGACACTTGGCTAAAAGTCAAAAACATTCACTCAGCCAACCTCTGGAATTCAGCTCTTTCATTCATTTTGATCTAAAGCTGTGATGAGGTCAGGAGCTGAGTGGCCCTGGCAGAACCCAAACCGAGTGTCAAATTATTGCTAAGCTGCTCGATAACACTGTTAATGACATTTTCCACCACTTTACTGATGACTACTGATGGACATAACTGGGTAATTTTCCACATTGTTGGGCAGGTGCCAATGTTGTAGCTGTATTGGAACAGATACATCATGGGCACAAGTTCTGCAGCACAGGCCTTCAGCATTATTGTGAAAACGTTACTAAGGCTACAGTAGCCAGGATCGTCAGCCATTTCTGTACATCACTTGAGATGAATTAACTTGGCAGAAGACTGACATCTGTGGTGCTGGGAGTATCCAGAGGAGGCGAAGACGGATCATCCACTCCACATTCTGGTTGGATTGTTAGAAAAGTTTTAGCATTGTATTTTGCACTGATTAACTGGGCCCCAATAATAATGGAGAATGGAGGTATTTGTGGAGATGCCTCCTCCAGTGATTTACTTAATCGCCCACCACCTTCATAACCGAATGTGGCAGGACTACAGAACATGGATCTGATGTGTTGGTTGAGGAATGTCTTAACTTGATCACTTGCGCTGTTTAGTACACAAGTAGTCTAATTTCCTTGGCTTTCTTCGCAAGGAACACTTGGGAATGTCAGACATTTGGATTTAAAGCTGCATTTTTGCAGGGATACGAACTCAAAAGTGCTTCTCTGTCCTTTAAAAGGAGGTGGGCACCCTCTGGAAATTAAATAATGTGGCCTGAATGATTCAGAATACTGAATGTAGTGTCCAGTTAGTTCAGGTCTCCCTAATATAGGAAGGTTATTATTAAGCTATTTATCAGAATGTTGCCAGGACGAAAGGGTTTGAGTTATAAGGAGAGGTTGGATAGGCTGGGACTTTTGTCACTGGAGAGTAACAGGTTGAGGGGTGACCTTAGACAAGTTTATGAAATATTGAGGGACATAGATAAAGTGAATGGTAGGTGCCTTTTCTCAAGGGCAGGGGATTTCAAGACTGGGGGTATTTTTTTTTCAAAAGGCGAGAAGAGAAAGATTTATAAGAGAAATGTTGGGCTTCATTTTTAAACACACAATGGTTCATATGTGGAATGAACTTTCAGAGGAAGTGGTAGATGTGGGTGCAGTTACAGTGTTTGAAAGACATTTGGATAAGCCCATGAGTAAAACATGTTTGGAGGGATATGGGCCAAGCCCAGGCAGATGGAACTAATTTAGTTTGGGAGAACAGTTGTCATGGACTGGTTGGACTGGAGGGTCTATTTCCACACTGTATGACTCAATTTCGAGAGTTTGTTAGGTCTGAGTAATTCCTTTTTGTTAAAATAGTAGTCACCAGTTGAAAGCAGACACCCTGTTATATTTTCTTGGCACCATGACGGGACAGTTTTGATCAAAGAATCCCTCGTCTGGAAACAAGTGCTTCGGCCCCACAAGTCCACACTGACTCTCTGAAGAGTAACCCACCCAGGCCCATTTCCCTACTCTATATTTATAGAACATAGAACATAGAAGAATACAGCGCAGTACAGGCCCTTTGGCCCTCGATGTTGCGCCGATCCAAGCCCACCTAACCTATACTAACCCACTATCCTCCATATACCTATCCAATGCCCGCTTAAATGCCCATAAAGAGGGAGAGTCCACCACTGCTGCTGGCAGGGCATTCCATGAACTTACGACTCGCTGAGTGAAGAACCTACCCCTAACTTCAGTCCTATATCTACCCCCCCTTAATTTAAAGCTATGCCCCCTTGTAATACCCGACTCCATACGCGGGAAAAGGTTCACACTGTCAACCCTATCTAACCCCCTAATCATCTTGTACACCTCAATCAAGTCACCCCTAAACCTTCTTTTCTCTAATGAAAACAGCCCCAAGTGTCTCAGTCTATCCTCATACGATCTTCCTTCCATACCAGGCAACATCCTGGTAAACCTCCTCTGCACCCGTTCCAGTGCCTCCACATCCTTCCTATAGTATGGCGACCAAAACTGCACACAATATTCCAGATGCGGCCGCACCAGAGTTTTATACAACTGCATCATGACCTCAGGACTCCGGAACTCAATTCCTCTACCAATAAAAGCCAGTACGCCATATGCCTTCCTCACCGCACTATTTACCTGGGTGGCAACTTTCAGAGATGAAAGTTATCTCTGAGTAATGCCGGTAACCTACACATCCCTGAACACTACGGGCAATTTATCATGGCCAATCCACCCTAACGCACACATCTTTGGACTGTGGGAGGAAACCCACGCAGACATGGGGAGAATGTGCAAACTCCACACATACAGTCGCCAGAGACAGGGATCGAAGCCGGGTCCCTGGTGCTGTGAGGCAGCAGTGCTAACCACTGAGCCACTGTGCCACCCTTTTCAGACTTCTTTAATAGGCATGCAATCATTTAAATTTTGTGGAGTGGGAACAGTGAATCTAAGTCATGCTTGGCCTTAAAGCAGAATTCAAAATTGGAAGCCAGGCCTCTTGTCTTTTATGTACATTGGTTTGGAAATGGCGCAAAATGGACTGAATGTCACTGTATCAGCAACTTTTATCTGTAAAAACGTTAACTCAAACATAATTCATCAATGTGGGGTTTCATACAAGATGCAGCTGCTTCCAAAGTGGAAATGGAGCAATTGCGAAGTCTATTTGGACAGCTTTTCTGGTGAGGCATTCAAATCAGGCCAGAGACCAGTTGGGAGGTCTTTGTGTCGAGTAAAAGATTAGATTTCCTACGGTGTGGAAACAGGCCCTTCGGCCCAACAAGTCCACACCAACCCTCCAAAGAGTAACTGACCCAGACCCATTTCCCTCTGACTGATGCACCTAAACACTGTGGGCAATTTAACGTGGCCAATTCACCTGACCTGCACATCTTTAGATTGTGGGAGAAAACCGGAGCACCCAGAGGAAACCCATGCAACATGGGGAGAGTGTACAAACTCCACACAGACAGTCGCCCAAGGCTGGAATCGAACCGGGTCCCTGGCATTGTGAGGCATCAATGCTAACCACTGTGCCACACCTCACATTTCACAGAATCCCTAAAGTGTGGATTTCGGCCATTCAGCCCATCAAGTTCAAACTGATCCTCTGAAGAGCCCAGCATTTCTCATGGCTAAACCATCTAGCCTGCACAGCACTGGGTACTGTGGGCATTTTAGCATGGTCAATCCACCTATGCTACACACTTTTTTAAAAAAATATTATGAAAGAATTATGAAAGGATTGTGAAAGAACTATGAAAGGATTTTTCAGGGGAACAAAATGTTTCAAAAAATTAGAAGAGTGTTTAGTGTTTTGTTTTGAAATTTCTATCCGAGAGGCGCTAGAAACATGAAAGGTGCCATTTTTAAGTGACGTTTCTTGTGCAAATCGCAATGATGGATTCTTAAGTCTAGCTTCCGGGAAGCTAGAAAGATCAGAAAAGTAGTAAAAAATATATGTTAGTGGAAAAAACCCTCACTCTGGTTCAGGTGTTAGATTGTAGTGTATTTCTCCAAGAAAGTATTGGAAGAAATTCTAAAAAAAATTCCAAAGCAATATTTAGTAACAATTCACTACAGGATAACGTACATGCCACAAAACGTGCAAATGAAAATATTCTGAGAAAAGATATTTTAGTTTTAACACAGATGCTAGAGAATACAAAAATCTCCACATTGAAAGGAGTGGACAGCAGCATTCAACTATCGGATTATTTTACAAAGAAAACAGAAATCTCTCAGAAACTATTAGAAATACTATTAACAACAGGAGTAGACCATTCAGCCTGGACTATGCTTAGCCATTCGGCCGGAGCCCCTGGTTCAGAACCCCCATGACATTGGGGACATCCTTCCTGCATTGACCCTGTCTACTCCTGTTAGAGTTCTATACGTTTCTTCGAGATCCTCCTCATTCTTCCAAATTCCAGTGAATACAATCTGAACTAATCCAGTCTCTATTGTCGTTCTATACAATGTTGCCATTTTGCCTCATTATTGGTTCCGTCTAAATTTATTTTGAAAATACAAAAGAAATGCAATTTATTATTAAGGAATGACTGAGAGGGATGCCCGAGACAAGATGGAACTATGGACCAGGTAAGGGCTTTCAGTTAGTTAAAGAGATAATTGGGTGAGCATTTGACTTGGTATGTATTTTCATTAGAAAATATGAGTAAAGCAAAGCATTAGTTTTGTTGGACTTTATGGAGTGTGATTAGAAATTAAACTCTGGCAAGTAGAACATTTGCCTGAACAATGGCTAACCAGATTTAAACTCCCGCTACTTAACAATGGGTGATTATGGGAAAAGAAAAAGTGCACAAATCCCAATGTTTGATACCTTCCAGCTTGATGGCAACCATCCTGATCTGGTGATTGCTAGTTAAGCTGGTTGTGTGTTGGATATCTTCACGCATTCATCCTTCGCTCTGAGGGACTGAATACAAGAGCTATTCCAGTGATATGTGCATGGAGAAAGAAAGTGTAAAAGACTTAGCTGGTGACAAAAACATCCCATGTGACAAAGGGGGAATGTTTAAGCAGATTGACAGCAGCATAACTGTTATGGAAAATGGAAGACACAAAAGCGAGATGGTGGATCATTTAGAAGTACAAAGGAGACACTGACAGGTGTCTGAATGAATCTTTTCAAAAATGTGAATCCAATTTGGATTTACCAAAACATTTGATTAAATGAATACTTATCACACGTATTTGGATCTCACACCATGACCAACTGTACGAAAGAGACTGGTTCTGTTCATAGATTGGGAGTTAGTTCACTCAGTTGGCTGGACAGCTGGTTTGCATTCCATAGTGATGTCAACAGTGGGTTCAACTCCCACACCTACAGAGGTTACCATGAAAGACTTTCCTTTTTAAATTCTCCCCTCGCCAGAGGGTTAAACCACCACCAGTCGTCTCTCGAATGAAACAGCAGCCCAACTGTCCTCTGGGACGATGGTGACTTTACCTTCTCTTCATATTCATGGGATCAAACCAATAAATTATGCAATCAGCTAGACTTGTAGTGTGAGAATGGGAATACAACTCAGACAAAATCTCACAGGCCCGGATTTTGAACAAACCAAGGTTTGAATTTAAATTTTCTTGAAACCGTTTGTGCACTGATGTCTACACTTTATTGCACGGCTTTTTCTCGTACCTGGTTATTGCTGTTGTTGGCTTTCAAGATTGGTGGTGCTTCATTTCTGGGTGGTGTCGATGTGCTACTGTTTTCACTGTCACTTCCATCACTCAAACTCATTCTGTCACACAAAGATACAAACATTATACGCAAGAAACAGGGATAAAACGAAGATACAGGGAAGTTTATTTGTTTCAATACACTCTTATGTGGATATGGTTATGCTTAACAATGTACACCGTAAATAGAGTTATAGATAAAGTCATAGAGATGTACAGCACTGAAACAGAGCCTTCGGTCCAACTTGTCCACGCCGACCAGATATCCTAATCTAGACCCATTTGCCAGCACTTGGCCCATATCCCTCCAAACCCTTCCTATTCATATACCCATCCAGATGCCTTTTAAACGTTGTAAGTGTACCAGCCTCCACCACTTCCTCTGGCAGCTCATTCCAAACACGCCCAACCCAGTGTGTGAAAAAGTTGCCCTAAATGTTTTATTGGTAAATAGTAACCATCTTCATTGTTACAATATTATTTTGCTCTTCCCAGACCTACACTTAATCATGTCAGTAAGTCAATTTTAACATCTTTTTGTTAACTACATCACTTCAGATCAACCTTAGGGATGGTTCTCCAGGAGAATACATTGGGAAATTATTGAAGTGAAACTCTTTTTTTCAAGTATTTCTCGTTTTTCAATTACACTGCTTTGGGATGAAAGAAGATCACGTGAGGAGAATCTTTCATTCATTCAGTGATAGCCACCCAAGTTTCTCAATCACGACCACCTATATTTCAATTAAATAACTGCATCATTCCTCATTTCAATCTGAATTTACTTAATTCATTGTGCAATGTATTAAAATCATCCGGAATGAGCTGCCAGAGGAAGTGGGGAAAGGCTGGTATGATGACAATATTTAAAAGGCATCTGGATGGGTATAGGAAGAGGAAGAGTTTAGAGGAATATCAGCCAAATGCTGGTAAATGGAACTACATTAATTTAGGATATCTGGTCGGCATGTACAAATTGGACTGAAGGGTCTGTTTCTATGCTGTAGATCTCTATGACTCTAAGCGAGAGAATTATAAAGAGAACAACTTTCTCAGTGAAACAAAGGCAAAATACTGCAGATGCTGGCAATCTGTAAAAATAGAAGATTCTACAGAGTTGGTCAGACAATATTTTATAGAAACAGACTGAGCTAAAGCTTCAAGCAGTGATGACCTTTCACCCTTCACTTCTGATCAGATCAGATTGTGACAACCCAAAATGTTCACGCTCAGTCATCCAGCATGGAAACAGAGCCTTCGGTCCAACTCGTCCATGCCAACCAGGCTTCCTAAACTGAACTATTCCCATTTTAGATTAGATTAGATTACTTACAGTGGGAAACAGGCCCTTCGGCCCAACAAGTCGACACCGACCCGCCGAAGCGCAACCCACCCAGACTCATTCCCCTACAATTACCCCTTCACCTAACACTATGGGCAATTTTAGCATGACCAATTCACCTAACCTGCACGTTTTTGGACTGTGGGAGGAAACCGGAGCACCCGGAGGAAACCCACGCTAACACGGGGAGAACGTTCAAACTCCACACAGTCAGTCGCCCGAGGTGGGAATTGAACCCGGGTCGCTGGCGCTGTGAGACAGCAATGCTAACCACTGTACCACTGTTCCCGTGTTTGACCCAAATCCCTCTAAGCCTTTCCTATCCATGCACTGTCCAATTGTCTTTTAAATGTTCTAACTGTATCACCCCTACCACTTCCTCTGGCAACTCATTCTATATACACGAGAGAGAGGGGCCCTAAAGGTGCCTTGTAAATCATTCTGTTCTCACCTTAAACCTATACCGTTTAGTTTTGGACTCCCCTGAGGAAAATAACTTTGCCTATTCATGCCCTTCCTGGATTTCATAAACCTCTGTAAAAGTCACCCCTCAGCCTCCGACACTGGAAAAAGCCCCAGCCTATCCAGCCTCTCGTTATAACTCAAACCCTTCAGTCTTAGTAATAACCTTGCAAATCATCTTTGTACCCTTTCCACTTTAATAACATGCTCTCTACAGCGGAGTGACTCAAATTATATGCAGTCAGGTCACTGGACTCTTACTAGACCATAGGGCTGCTCTCTCATTAGACAGAGAAAACTGGTAATGATCTAACTTGTACTCCAAATGTGGTCATACCAATGTCCTGCGCAGCTGGTAAAATGACAGCCCAACTCCTGTACACAGTGCTCTGACTGATGAAGGCAAGTGTGCCAAACATCTGCTGGCATCAACCTTTCTACCTGTGATGCCGCTTTCAAGCAATTATATACCTGAACCTTAGGTGTGTCTGTTTAACACTACTCCTCCGGGCCTGACCATTAACTGTATAAGTCCTGCCCTGGTTTGTCTTATCAAAATGCAATACCTCACTTTTATCTAAATTAAAGCTCCATTTGCCATTCCACAGTCGACTGGCCCAGTTGATCAAGGTCCTATTGTACTCCTCAATAGCCTTCTTCAATTGATCCCAGCTATTTAGTGAATCCCTTGAGGAATATAGGGCTGGTTACACTGATTACACTGTTGAGTGAAAACAGGAAGGCAAAAAGAAGACACGAGATAGCTTTGGTAGCTAAGGTCAAGGAGAATTCATAAAGATTCTTCAGGTATTTTAAGGACAATATAAAGGCAGGGAATTTCTAACTGGATTGCATTGATTTGATTTCATGAAAGACAGACAACAAATAGTGTTCACATACATGTAATTTAGTAATGTAATTAAAATAAAGCTAGATAAGTAACAGTTATCCAAGTGCAACATCACGAATCAATCAATCATTTAGGTTTTAACATAAATCCAGTCGTATCCGAATATTCAACATGGATGCTGCCATAAGGGATAGCACAGCCACAGTAGGCTTAGTTGAGTAAATGAACGGGAGGATTAGTAACTTGTAACCATTCAGGTGGAAAGTACTTGGATTCAATGTTTGGACCAAGAATCTTGTCATCAATTTTGATGTGCTGGAATCTTATGAAACTCACAAAAGTAAACCCCTGCTCTCCTTTGAGATTTCTCTTTTTCCTATTAATGCCTACTTTAATTTCTTGTGGTTTGAAGCATCCTCAATAGCATTTCCTCAGAAGAAGGATATGGAATCAACAGAGCTTACTGTACAATACTGTAGTTCTTTCTTAGAACAGCCTTTGACAAGCTCACAAATAAACCTGTTCTATAATTAATTTTCTGAGTAATTATTGTGTATAACAGAATCTACACTTAATATTTACAAGTAAACAGAATTATAAACAGACATTTTCAGCAGCATTGTATCAACCCATGCATTACAAAGTTTTTTCATTTCACCTCTCAAACGACAATGAAGAAAATAATAATATAGCAGTCAGACTCCACATTGGAGGGTATATCAAAGGTCGAGCAGAACATAACGCTTATACTCATTTGCATTATGTCCTAAAATCTAGCTTTGATAATTTAACTTGGCTAAAACAAATTCTGTAAAATCAACCATGCTTCATTTCAAAGTAAATGCCAGACCATTTCATCACGGGCATTAAAGAAAGTGCTGGAGAATTCTTGAGCATGTAATACAGCAAACCAATTATGTATTGGTAACAAAAGAAAACATGACAAAAACAACTGGGGAGCACTGCTGATGAACAGCAGCAACATAGCAAGCAGCGGCACTTATAACAAATATGCAACTTCGTACACAAACATCCATTAAGCATCTGGTACGTCATTACTTTAAAATCAAGTCATGACTATGGATATTCCTTTTGAACATTTAAACTGAATAAAGATAATAATATAAATTAACATCATTAATGAAAATAAACAATCTCTAAGTTTCAGAGTTAGTTTTGGATCATTATCCTGAGTTTAATATTTGTGATAATTCATCCACTCTCATAGGTAACAGCACAAAAAGCAATCAAGCCTTTCAGCACAAAGAATCAACACAGCTAATGAAAGGTGACAGAAAATTAGATATGTATTCAAACCTTAATTTTAATTAGCTGGTTGTAATACTAACCGAAGCCCTCTGCTTCCACAATGAGTATTTAATGATCTCTCTACATCAGATATGCTTCCGTTCTCATCTTCATCTGATTCATTGTCTTCAGAATGGAGGTCCTCCATTATAGATCGCAGTGGACCTGGTCAGAAATGAAGAGAAGGACTATCACAACCAATCCAAGTTTGATGCGGGTGGTGCCTAGAAAATTATTCCACAAGCTGTTTTACCATTTGAAGATATTACAGTACAATCAGATCCCGTCCGTCCTCTCACACTTCCATCCTCCACAACAGTCAATGTTTCAAAACTAAAAGCAGTCACCTGTCCAGGGTCCTTGCACAAGTGACTCCAGATCTACAGCGAATGTGGTTTACTCTCAATTGAATTAGTCTAGCAAGTTATTCAACTGCACCAAACTGAAAAAATGGTGAAATAAAGAAAGTCTCAAAAGGAATGAAAACAGGATGGACCACCCAGCAACAACCTGGGCACTGCAAACGACAATGGAAAATTCCTCCACTGCTGTTGAGGTAAAACCTGGAAACTCACTAACACCACTGCGGGTCTATTTGCACCAAGTGGACTGCAGCTGCTCAAGGAGGCAGATAGCATTCACTTCCGAGGGCAATGAGGGGCTGCAGTTTGGAAAGGCAAATCTGGGCAGGACTTATACACTTGGTGGTAAGATCCTGAGGAGTGTTGCTGAACAGCGAGATCTTTGAGTGCAGATTCATAGCTCCTTGCAAGTAGAGTCACAGGTAGATAGGATAGTGATGAAGGTGTTTGGTATGCTTTCCTTTATTGGTCAGAGTATTGAGCACAGAGTTGGAAGGTCATGTTGCGGCAGTACAGGACATCAGTTAGGCCACTTTTGGAATACTGTGTGCAATTCTGGTCTCCCTGCTGCAGGAAGGATGTTGTAAAACTTAAAAGGATTCAGGAAAGATTTACAAGGATGTTACTAGGGTTGGAAGATTTGAGCTATGGGGAAAGGCTGAATAGGTTGGGGCTATATTCACTGGAGCATCAGAGGCTGAGGGGTGACCTTATACAGGTTTATAAAATCATGAGGGGGATAGATAGAGTGAATAGCCAAGGTCTTTTCCCAGGATAGTGGAGTCGAAAACTAGAGGGCACAGGTTTAAGGTGAGGGAGGAAAGATTGACAAGTGACCCAAGGGGCAACTTTTTCACACAGAGGGCGGTGAGTGTATGGAATGAGCTGCCAGTGAAGTGGTGGAGGCTGGTACAATTATAACATTTAAAAGGCAACTGGATGGGTGGAAGAATAGGTAGGATTTAGTGGGACATGGGCCAAATGCTGGCAAATGGGGCTAGTTTTATATTGGCCCGGACGAGCATGGGAAAAGGGTCTGTTTCCGTGTTGTACACCTCTATGACTCTAATTACAGACTAGCAATAATAGTTGGGTCTAGTCAGCAAAGCCCACATCCTCTGACTGAATAATAACAAAAAAGTGGCACATTATCAATGCTGCAGTTTGTCAACCTGCTGAAGAAAAGGAATTGACCAACTTTACCTGATGAGCTACATGTAGGCTATTCCAGGTGAGGTTGGTAGATTTCCTTCCCTGAATGACTTAGTGAGCCAGATAAGTTTTTCTGATAATTGCTTTCATGGTTATCTTAGATTCTTAATTCCAGTTTATTTTACTAATTCTACCATCTGCCATGGCAAGATTCGAACTAGAGTCCACAGAACATTAGCTCAGTTTCTGTTTCATGATAAACACTAGGCCAGTGCCTCTCCCAATTTGCAAAGAAGAGTGCATCAAATAAAAAGGAAGCTGTCAAGTGGCAGGCTAGCCAATAAGAAAAATGAAGCCTATTCCCCAAGTGTGATCAGCTCAGTGCCAAGTTTAGCTGAACGTATTCTGATTAATGCCATTGGACAATGGCACAGAATTGCCAATTTTCAGGCAAGACTTCCTGTTGTGCTTCAAAATAAGTCAAAGAACACAAAGTTCTTTTGATGAGTTAGCCAACATTCATCTCAATCAATAACAAGCAAAAGCGAAACATATCGATTATGTCATTTTCCAAGGCTAATCCACCTTTCCTGCACATCTCTAGACATTATGGGCAATTTTTAGCATGGCCAATCCACCTAACCTGAACATCTCTGGACCGTGGCAGGAAATCGGAGCACCCGGAGGAAACCCATGCAGATACTGGAGAACATGCAAACTCCACACAGCCAGTCATCCAAGGGTGGAACTGATCTCAGGTAACTTGTGCTGTGAGGCAGCAGTGCTATCCACTGAGCCACCAGACCCCATCCCCTCCCAAGGGAATCCAAAGAATGATGTGAAGCACTTTGTAACATAGTAAGGACATGAAAGGAATAGAGGCATTGGAAGATCTCTGAAATACAAGTTGTCGTGGTGATAGGAATGACAAATGTATAGGAAAAAATGGCTGACCCCAAATGGAAATAACACCACACAGGGCATACAGTAAAAGACTTACTTTAGACAGTTCATGAATAACAGTGGTCTTTAAAAGATGACCCACTGAGAAATGTGAATGACACGATTAACTACCCTTGTATGACAACTTTAAGTGAGAAAACCATCAAAAAAAAGTATTGACATTAAGACCAGGCCTCAGTTTGGAGAAACAAATATATTCCTCACAATAATCTACTCGCACACTTTAAAGCAATAATCATCAAGGAAATAACAGCAGAAAGAAGGGCTTATGCCTGAAACGTCGATTCTTCTGCTTCTTGGATGGTGCCTGACCTGCTGCGCTTTTCCAGCAACATATTTTTCAGCTCTGATCTCCAGCATCTGCAGTCCTCACTTTCTGCTAGGGAAAAGACTTTGCCTATTTACCCTATCCATGCCCCTCAATTTTCTAAACCTCTATAAGGTCACCCCTCAGCCTCCGACACTCCAGGGAAAAGAGCCCCAACCTGTTCAGCCTGAGTCAAATCATAGAATCCCTGCATACCAAGTTGTAAAATATCCATAAATATTTGAACTGAAATAATTAAAAGATACAACAAAAAGCAAATTGAAAGTTTTTGTAGGTGGAATTCCAAACACAACAGAATAGTGAGCAAAGTAGAAAACTGAAACACTGAATAACAGAATCCAAAACAGAGAGAATTAGTAATTCTATACAAAAGAAACTAAAGAACTGCGAATGCTGGAAATCAGAAACAAAAACAGAATCGAAAATATTCTAGGCAGATCACACTATTCAATTCCATTTACAATTGTCACTAGAGCTTCAGAGTAAGAGATGAACCAGAAGATGACTTCCCATATTGGAGAATTTGGTGATATGGTGGCTCAGTGGTTAGCACTGCTGCTCCACAGCACTGGGGAGCTGTGTTCGATTCCACCTTCGGGCGACTGTGGAGTTTGCATATTCGCCCCGTGTCTGCGTGGGTTTCCGTTGAGTGTTCTGGTATCCTCCCCACAGATTCGTGGGTTAGGTGGACTGGCCATGCTAAATTGCCATAGTGTCCAGAGATGTGCTGGCTAGGTGGATTAGCCAGGGGAAATGCAGGGTAACAGGGATAGGATAGAGGGTGGGTTTGGGTGGGATGCTCTTCAGAAGGTTGGCGTGGACTTGATGGGCTGAATGGTCTGCTTTACCGAATGTAGGATTCTGTGATTTGACTCATAAGGAATAAGTCTGAGAAGGTTAAGCCTTTTCGCTGCTGTTAGTTCAACATCAAGAGCTACAGACTATAGAAAAACTGGTGACATTTCACATCTTTACCTTGTCGGTTGTTTTGAGATGGAGTAAAACTTGAACTGGAATTTGAACTGGAACTGGAGCCAGCAGGACTTGGCTGTTGAGACTTGAACAAAGTAACAATCAAGACAAACTAGAGTTAATCTTATTGCAGCACCAACTCAAATACTTCAACAGAATAATTACCACTTAACGTTTTCCCACTCAAAGTATCAATTTGTACATTACTTTCGGGTTCTTTATTTCAAAATACTTGCACAAGAGTGATCTATTCTAAATCCTCTCCCTCAATTTAAAGCATTGGACAGCAAAAAACTTCAGTTTCAGGGCTGTGAAACAACAGGCATGCAGACTTCACATGGAATCAAAATTATAACTTGATAAAAATACGTCATTTTATACCCAGCAATACTGGAAGAACAATATGAGCAAATATAAAGACTTAATACTTTGGGTAGAGATGTTACACCAGTCTGCTCATTTTTCATGCACATTCCTCTTAAATTCGTAAATATATCATAATTTTTCTGATTTAGTTTTAGTGAAAAGCTGACTCTAGCAGTGAAGAATTGTTGCTCCAATCCCAAGATGATCACAGCCTTATACCATTTCAGTTGCACAATTTATATCTGTGTTGACGAGGGTGCAGTGGGTGCCCAAGAGAGGAGGGGGGGGCAGTTGGGTAACTTAATCTGTGTAAGCACATTATGTTTGCACAACAGAAACAGGTCAAATGAGTAATTTACATTCTTTCGTCCAGTCTTGTATTCCCTGTAACCATTCCTAATAAATGAGTTGCATTGTGGATTCACCAAATTCCTACATCACGCTCTAGGATAAGTCAGCTTCCTGACCCTGATCCCTGCACCAGTCATCTCAGTCCCACTGACATTTGGATTGAGAATACAGCATCATGCAAGTCCCAATATGTGCAGTACTGGATCTGTAACAAAAATGCCACTATGAAAGTGGGACTATGAAATAAACTTTGCTATTAAGGAGTAGCAAGTCATTCTGCATGGATAAGTTAACCACATCTAAAATGTGAGCGTTATGGCATTCAGACCAAGCCATGAAGCAAAACCATGCCATTCAAATATCTTCAATGATTTATCAGTTGCTTCTACTCATAAAATCACATAAATTGTACCATGCTAGTAAGTAGAGTAGTTTACAAACTGTAATTGCTTCACATGCATAATTCACTTGCTTTTATCCCATGAACAATTTAGCTCAGTCTGCAAGGGTAGACAGGATTACTGGGGCAAGGCTTTTTTTGCAACTGGGGTTGGGGTGGGATGGAAGCTGGGTAAGACACAGGGAGGGGAAAGGCGAAACAAATATTAACTCCCTTCAAAAATCAGAAATTTCAACTACTCAACCAAAAACACTTGGCGAGGCATTTGCCAAATGGCAACGAAGTTGGGAAAATATAACAAGAATGAGAAAAATTGGAATCTGGACAGAAAAGATGCCTAGCTTTCCCCTTAAGCTTTAAATAGTGACTTCAGAATCTTACTGTTGAATGACAGCTACTTTATTTCCATATATTCGGGTCACCCAAACACCAAACTCACCTAATTTCTAGATAGCTTCCAATGCTCTTCTCCTGCCTTGAAGTGATGGGTGGTGCAAATTCTCAACATGCAAATCAAGGCTCATTGATTGCTGACTCAGCCATTATCCGACTGTTTTCAGGACATTATCATGGCATGTTCGGTGGACACTACCCTCTTTCACTCTGTGCCCAATGCAAGCAAGTGATAGCACATCACTGGCCTCTCATCATCATAGTTACTTTTAGATCAACTCTTACCCCACTTCAACTCTTCAGGCCTTACTGTCAACCTGGTCACCTTGCCAAAGGAAAGATGTTATTAAACTGGAAAGGGTGCAGAAGAAATTTAGGAGGATATTGCCAGGGCTCAATGGAGATGTTGGACAAATGAGGATCTTTTACTTTAGATGGGAGGAGACTGAGGTGGGATCTTCTAGAAGTGTATAGGATCATGAGAGGCATGGATAGGGTGAATGCACTCAGTCTTTTTCCCAGGGTTGGGGATCACAGACTAGAGTGCATCAGTTTAAGTTTAGCAGGGAAAGAGTAGGAGTAAAAGGGGAACCTGAGGGCTAACATTTTTACGACACTGGGTAAACACCCCTGCTTAATTCAAAGAACAACAAAACAGAAAAAAGATTTATCCCATGCTGTAATCTGTGAAAATCTGATAGGCCAAGATCTAGTTAAAGTAAAAACTAACAACTTTATTTCTTAAAGTAGAAGAGAGAATAATTAACAACTATTTACAATTCCTTACTCTAAACCATCTTTTAGCTTCCCCTTCTATAATACTAGTCCGATAAAACTCTATTACGATTTACAAAACAAAACTTATCTCAAAAGCTGGCAGCTTTCAGTTTTCTCCGAATTCCTGTCTTTTCTTCTTATTGTGAATTCTGTTTCAGAGGTTACTGATCGATAAAGGTACCTTTTAAGAGGGCTATTTTCTTGCTGGTATGCAGAGGTCATTGGCTTGGCAGTTCTCCTCTCAACCATTCAATTTTGCCCGGTCTTATACTCCCAAAGCATCAGATTGTGTCATTGGCTGTTAAGATTGTTAATATACTCAACTCAAACTGGATTGGAATTTGGCATTTTTTGGGATATAATTTAAATTGATTGGCCTATTTAAAACCTGATTTGTCGTTTCCAGGCAACCAGCTAATGGAGTTGTTCAATCAAATGTTACATTACATTTATTTTCTTGGTTCTGTCAGGTAATTCTGTTGCTTTTAACTCTCAAAAGTACAGTATACCCACATATTCATAACAACAGAGGGTGATACACATATGAAATTAGTTGCCAGCCAAAGTTGTTAAGGCAGGTACATTAACAACATTTAAAAGCCATTTGAACAAATACACAGCTCAGACAGGTTTAGAGGGATACAGGCCAAGTGCAGGGAAATGGGGTTAGCGTGGATGGATATTTTGGTCAGCATGGATCAGTTTGGGCTAAAGGACCTGTTTCATGCTGTAGGGCTCCATGACTCAGGGACAACTTCAGGTTTGCTTGCTTCTGTCAGGGTCACTGCGCACTGGGGCATACACATCTAGATAGGTGTACAAGACAAGACTTTTCTTCGAAATGCACAAAATTAAACTCCAAGGAACATTTATTATGTAATTTCAACTAGCCATGGAAAAAATATTCAGTTATGGCACACGAAAACACCACTGCCAGCCACTTAAACCTTGGACATCGCCAAACCCTTTTCTCCCTCAGTCCACAGCTTGCTCGAATAAGCAGGGCTACCTAAATCAATACAAATAAAAAAAACACTAAAGGAGATAGAATCCCTACAGTGTGGAAACAGGCCCTTCAGCCCAGCAAGTCCACACTGACCCTCTGGAGAAATCCACCCACACCCATTCCCTTACTTATTACTCCAGTGTTGAGAATTTAGATCTATGGGAAGCAAAAATTCTCACAGCAAAGATCTCAACAAGTCCTCTGCTCACTTGATATTGCATTGATCGTATTGCCTTAGTTCATGGTTCAGTCTTCATCAATCTGTCATAATATTAAACATTTCAGACTCATTTCTCTATTAACAAAGTGCAGGTCGCCATATTTTTTTAATATTCCTCCACTTCAGTGTTTTTTTTCCTTAGAGGTGTTTGGAGTGACCAGGAGGGAGCACGTTATAATAACAGACTCAGGAGGTGACAAACGCATGGATGAAGGATTCAGCAGATTTACGTGAAGTAGGGTTGCCAGGAGGCAATCTCTTTGAGGAATTTAAAAAGCAGCTTCAAATGGAACTGGATTTTAAAGTTCTGAAGCAGCCTGATTGTGGTTAGGGAGGAGGTGGAACTGCTGGCAAAGGTGAAAAGTTTGTGGCCAAGGCAAAGAACAATGT
This sequence comes from Chiloscyllium plagiosum, assembly GCF_004010195.1. Taxonomy (NCBI): domain Eukaryota; kingdom Metazoa; phylum Chordata; class Chondrichthyes; order Orectolobiformes; family Hemiscylliidae; genus Chiloscyllium; species Chiloscyllium plagiosum. Next base: position 137,979,767 of record NC_057711.1, on the reverse strand, counting down.
TTGCCGCCTTCGTAATCCTCAAGAGAACGAAAACTGCAACTCATTGCAAACTGTGCACTGGTCGGGTCGTTCAATAATATAGCAGCAAAGAAGGGATCAAAGAGGTGCTGGAGGGGTAAAGCTGGGTAATATATTTGCAAACATTGTGAAGTTGTGTTGATGTTGTCAAGGGACATGTGTGAGAATAAGGGAAGGACTACAGTGAGATTCTTGGGGATTCAAGTTGGGGAGGTGACAGCCTAATGGTGATATCACTGGCCTATTAATCCAGAGATCCAGATAATACCTGGGGACCTGGGTTCCAATCCTGCCGTGGCAGATGGTAGAATTTGAATTCAATAAAAATCTGGATTTAAGAGTCTAATGAGGAGCATGAATCCAAAACCAGCTGTTGGAAAAACCCATCTGGTTCACTAATGTCCTTTGGGGATGGGAACTAGCATCCTTACTATCCTTACCTGGCCTACATGTGACTCCAGACTGACAGTAATGTGGTTGATCCTTATCTGCCCTTTGGGCAATTAGGGATGGGCAATAATAGCCAGCAACATCCTCATCCGGGAATGAGTAAAGAAAAAGACTAATGATGTGGGGTCAGGAAGGAAACCAATACTTCAGTTGCTCTGATAACAGAGGTCAGAAGGAAATCAAGCTAGGGCCATCTCACTCCGCTTAAAACTACAGAAGAGCGTGATTTGTTCATCTGCAGTGATTAAATGGGTTTCAGTTATCTATGGCTCTCTGCTTGGGCCTTTTTAGGAAGGACAGTGGTGAGAAATTTAAATAGGATTTAACTTAAAAACAACAAGTATGGATTTGGGAGGCAGCGACATATTGAAGGATGTGAGGAAGGTAAGTTGGAGATCACAGATGTTTGCGAGGATGGAGAAAGCTTACGTTAAATTTGAAGAGCTGAAGGTGGCAGTTTGAATAAAGAGCAGTATCCAATCATCATCACCAGAGTTACACTGTGTGCACTTTAGTGGGAGTGAGATCAAAGGAACAGGTGCTGAAGCTCATGAGGAAAACAGGTTCGGAAAAAAAGATGGAAGATTCATAACGAGATTCATAAGCAGAGTTGAAAGAGACTTGGCAGCCACAGCAGGGTGGGGAGAGAAGTCAAAAGCGCACCAATGGCCCCATTTCTAGAAGTTTTTTTTAAACTATTTGTCACCTTACAAATACCTGCCCATTTATCCTAGAGCTACTTGCTTGAATTCCACTCCATATATGATCAAAACTGATATCAAAAAGTCATCAATTACACTCTGCGACTAAGATAGATAGAATTCCCCTATTTGTTCTTCTGGACTTGTCTGTAGCTTCTGACAATTCATCAGGCCATGCTCTTCCACCAGTGACTAATTTGGGTGGGACAACCACCCACCTATTCCTATTCTTGTATATCTTCCACAGCCAGAGAACTTTTGTGGTCTTCCCCTGTTCCTGCAGATACTCCTGGCAAGCCAAGCATCTATCCTTGGATCATTCTCAACTCAACTGTAATATGCCCTTCCATGATATCATTCAAAAAAAAAAAGGAAGATTCCGCATGCTATAATACTAGGTTCTAGCTCACTCCTATGGTCTCCAAAGTTGTAAGGCTGCTTACTTCACATCCAGCAACTGGAGGGGTATAACATTCCTCTAATTAAATATTGGGTTGACTGAAGTCATTGCTTGTCGCTGCTGTCACAAACACCACTCCCTCACGACTAATCCCATTCCACCTCCTGACAGCTGTCAGAGGCTCCAGCAGATTATTCACAAGCTTGGTGATGCATTTAAGCCCAAAATGACCTTCAATCATATATCCATGCTGTGAATAAGACTGTCTAATTTAACTTACATTAATTACCCTTTTAGGTCTCTGCTTCAGCTGAGCTGTTGCTGAAACTTGATCTGTGTCTCGGCTTCCCACAGACTCGAGGATCTTATTGCATTCCTGGCCTGCCTCTCACCTTTGCCCTGGCACCAGATTAGCCCTCCGACTTTCCCTATTTCCATCTCCGACCTCACAGCTCAGAGATCCTCAAATTGGTGCATTCCCAGTTCTCCTGGCTCCAAGATTGGTGACAGTGCCTTTAGTCACATGAGCTTTAAAGCATAGAATTTCTTTGCAACATTTCTCTACCTCATTTCTTTCTTTAAAAGTTGCCTTAAAATCGACCTCCTTGCCCAAGTTTTAGCTCACTTGTCCTAATATCTGTTTATGTGATTATGTTTTAGCTCACCCGCCCGAATATTTGATTGTTATATTGTGAAGTAGCACCTTCCATTCCTTTAGCAAGTTACCCTGGTTCAGACAACAGCAGGTTAGATCACTTCATAAATTGTCTAGGTCTCAACAATAAAATAGTGAGTTCTATGGAAATGGAAGGGGCAGGGGCAGGCAGAAGACTGCAAGGGCAGGGACAGTTTTACTGTAAGGAAGTCAGAAACTCTATCTCCCTGCAAGATTTAATACTTGGCAGTTTAGAGAGAACACAGCAAAGTTTGACATGATCAAGCTGGACGTGAAGAATTGTTGTGACACTGTGCTCCAAATACACTCATCTTGCCTGATCTCCCACATCCAGTGACATTCAACAGCAGTGCCCTCTCCCAAGCCAACCTGACACACAAAGCAGCTCTGCTGGGTGGGACATGTCAGGCGTAGGTCTGACACCACACTCTCAAAGCAATTGTTCGGACACTGATCCCAGCCAGAGACCAAAATGAGGATGCTGAATCAGGATGGCAATGAACACATTAAAGACACATCACTGTGAATGTGAAGAGATGAACACGAGGTGTTGGAAGGAGTATTTACATCTCCAAGCAACCCAGCTATTCAACTCTTCCAGCACCACACATGGCCAAGTCTATAAATCCTGCACTAAACACACCAGCTATTTCATCAAATCAGAGTGAAAGCAATTCAGCTTTAATCCCAAAAGGATGGCCAAATGAAGATCTTCATGCTCGTGCTTCTTGTACCCGAGATGATGATTTGATTACATTACTGAGAATTGACCAAGGTGGCAGACAAGTGAAAGTTTCCTGAACCTTAACTCGAACTCAATTGAGATAACCACAGATGGGTTAACAATGAACAAGTAAAACAAACTGCAGCGCTGGATATGTAGACACGCTCAAATTACAAAACTGACACACAATTTGAAGCTGAGGTAACAAAAAAAATTGAATAAAAGCAATATACTGTGTGTAGACTGGAGAAACTCAACATCTGTGAAGAGAGAAACACAGTTAAACGTTTTAAGTCCAGAACCATTCTGAAGTGTCATTCAGGACTTAAAATGTTAACTCTTTCTCACTCCACAGATGCAATTTTTAAAAGCTGTACTTCAAGATTCAATTACTCTAAACCTTCAAAGTCTTTTGGACTATACATTTATGAAATTCATAGCTTACTGAAACAAAACATGGTGCTTGCAAGTTGAAAGCTGTTTAATGTCACTACAGTAAACATTCTATAGTGTATGGCAGAGTGCATTCGCTCGTTTGAAGTGAGTGAAGTTACAATGGAATTAACTTTCGGCATCAAGTCAAGATAGTCAATTAAAAAAGTACTTGATCTCAAAATCATCCAGGAATCTAAAAAAACCAGAGACTTCAAAGTCAACCCCAAATTGGAGTAGTTAGATAATGAAATGCCCTTCAACAGTAAAAATGCACTTGTGTTAATAATTGGTGTACATCAGGAGAATAGTATGAAGTCAATTTTATGCAGAAAATAACCAATTTGGTTTAAGTAAGATATAGAAGAGAAAACGAGGGAAGGGTCACTGGCCCAGAAATGTTAACTCTGCTTTCTCTCCACTGATACTGCCAGACCTGCTGAGCTTTCCCAGCAATTTCTGTTTTAATTTCTGAAGAGAAAACAGGTTGGGGGGAGGTGGATGAAATAAATCAAGTAACTACTTCAGTTAGCAGGTCAAAAGCCCCACATCGGAGGCATTTTGGACAACTCTTCATAAAACGGGAATAGAAACAGCGACGGAAAGGATCACCACACTCTATTCAGCATTTTCCACCTCACAAAATTAAAATCCCCTTTATCAATTTATATTGAGACCATTTACTTGGTGATTTCTTGTTAAAATATCAGTGAAAGCAATGTACTGCCAAACATTAGCCAGACTGATAATTGCTGATAACAGTAATATTTGACTGCTATGAATTCAACAGTCATTCTGTTAAGTATTACAAATCTGCCCTGTTGTTGGTTCTAGATTCATAAAAAGGATTACTATCCAGCTGGTTTTGACACCTCTAGAAAGCACAGGCAATCTTTAGCACTAAATGTGCTTCCTGACAGTTTTATAACCTGTTATTCCAAAGGCTGTGGTATTTATGGCATCATTCACTCAGGGCATTTGCCCACTTACCCTGTGGTTACTAATCAGTGAATGGATAGTTCATGGGCCAGAATTAGCGTGAAGGCGTCCTGCAACAAAGGAGCACTCGTTTCCCTCCCTCTCAAAAAAAATAAATAAATGTTAGGGTAGACCCTTGACAGCGGAAACTATGTCTTCTTCCTGTTCTACTCATTTTCTGGTCCCAGACAAACTAATGAGACTTGCATCGAGATGCACTCGTTTTATGCACAGGCCCAATGGAAGATTTACGGCTTTCCAAAGCTCTTTTTCCCTAATGCCTTCCTGCTGATTCAAAAGACACCATGGCATCACCTTTATCACATCCACTTTACAAAGTCTAACATGCAGGGGTCTCAGCAGATTCCTCTTGCTATTGCTGCCTCCACAATTCCAGTGATATTTAAGAAAAAAATAAAGGGACATCAGCATTATTTTAAGTAATACTTTGCTCGACAGTACAAGTCAGCATGCTCTAGAGACTTGACCTGGGCAGTCTGAAGGCTGGCACAGACTTGATGAAATGATTTAAAATGCTTTTTAAAAAGAAGTTAAAAATCACAATACCAGGTTATAGTCCAACAGGTTTATTTGGAAGCACTAGCTTTCAGAGCGCTGCTCCTTCATCAGATGGTTGTGTTTTAAAAAGAAAATGTCTTTATTCTTATGCTGAACTTTTATTTATGATTTCTCTCAAGCCTGCAACACTTAAGTATTCTGTACCTAGGTAACCTGTACCGAAGATAGCGCTAAAGTGGCGACATTACAAACTTTGAGCGAATTTGAGGGCACATAACAATAAAGGCTAATGCAATTCAAAAGAATTTAAAATATAAAACACTTCAATGTTTATCAGTGCAAATTCCTTTCTCCGAACACTCCAATTATTTCTACAATCCTAACTAATGGCAGCCCAACACATTAGGCTTTCATCAGCGACCAACTAACTTTGCAATTTATTTGAAATGAAAATATTAAATCTAGGAAGAAGCTTCGGTTTGGAAGGGAAAGGATTAAAAAAAAAACCCAGCTAATTCATGCTTTACCTGTTTAAGAAAAAAAAACAATGCACTCTCTCTAAACCAGTTGAAAGATTCACCATTTTATAATCTTAGAGCTTTTGAAATTCCCCGCGATCAAAAAGCTACCACGACGGTGATAAAGTTAGGCCATTACCAGGATCAGACCATTGTGAAGAGAGGAGGTGGCCACTGAAGCTTAAGAGGGCCAACTAGGGAGGTAAACCATTGTTAAGTTTATAGATTTCTGGGGAGAATGAGATGTACTTTGATGTTGTTTAATGCAATTTACAGCCCGTTTGTCTGTCTGGGTGTCTAACTGACAGTAAACACACGGTCAAACATCTTCAATAAATCACAATCCTTTAACACATGCTCCTGCGAGCCAGTCACTACTAAGAAACTCATAAAAACAGAACCCCAAGTCTGCATCTCTCTTCCAGGTTCTTTCTTAAAGAAAAAAAACTTAACATCAGTTGTTTTGTTTGTTTGAACACTTTTCATTTAAATGCCAACAAAACTTAGCAATTGTGGAGTAGTTTTGATTTTAGTTGCCTTAAATAGATATTTATTAACATTAGATATTTCATACAATGAATACTCAGACATTAGAAAAAAATAACCATAATGGTTCAAGATAGTTTTGTAACAATTTTCCCCTGTTTAAGCAGATAATAGTTCCTATAATCATAAATAAATAACAAGACCATATTTGGAATACAGCATGTAACAATTTCTACCCTTAGGATGCCATGTGCCACGTTTCATGCCCCTCTTTTACTCCTTTGGCGCATTATGAAAGCGTCACAAGGAGAACAAAGATCTGCTTCCACACTGCAAGGATTCTAATTCAAAAAAATAGACTGGAACATAGGGCTTCTTGCTAAAGTGCAAATGAGCAGAAGGACAAAGACTATACTGGCCAGGAGTTTTGTGCCCACAGCTCCAGTTTAATAGCTTCATGCATCAATGCATTTGATAGGATACCAAGTCAAAATTAAGAGATCTGGAAAAATCTTAGAGTCCCTAAAGTGTGGAAACAGGCCCTTCAGCCTAACAAGCCCAAGAGTATCCCACCCAAACCCATCCCCCATTACTCTACATTTACCGCTGATTAAATACACCTAACCTGCACACTATGGGCAATTTAGCATGGCCAATTCACCTAAACTGCATGTCTTTGGATTGTGGGAGGAAACCAGGGCACCCGGAGGAAACCCACGCAGACACGGGGAGAATGTGCAGACTCCACACACACACACAGTCACCTGATGCTGGAGTTGAACCCGGATCCCTGGTGCTGTGAGGCAGCAGTGCTAACCACTGAGCCACCGTGCCACCCAAAAAATGTGGAACCTTCCTCCATCATTACAATGTGGGATGTGTGGAAGACACTAAAACCAATTATTTCTTTACTGGGGGAGATAAAATGGAGAAATGTCCAGGGTGGGGATGGGAAGTAATAAAGTGGCCATAGTTTACAAAATTATAAGGCTGCTCTCTCATCAGAGAGAGATGACTGGTAACGCTTAAACCGGAGGATCACCATAGCCCAGGCAAGGGGAGAGGTTCAGAAGGAGATTCCTTCACGGAACCCCCACACTGCCGACATCACTGCGCCTCAAATCAGCCGTACGGCCAACTGAGCTCCACAATAATCTCCTTTGTTGCAGCTTGGTAAAATGTAAGAGGAGAGTGGAAAGCAACAGTTTAAGAAAAAAGCCTGAGAAATTGAAGGAGTAAGAGGAACTATCTATGTAAGTAGATCACGTGAGATTATTCTCCAACAGTCCTCTCGCTTAGTAACCAAAAACGTATCTTTTTACAGTCATCATGTTGTCAATATTTACCTTTAAAATAGGAATTTACTTTTGAAGTTGCAAGGTTTCTAAGGCTCTCAAAGCAAATAAAAGGTTCCAATATTCCTTTCCTTGCAACAAAAAATGTCCAGAAAATTTGCGTTGCACATAAGGAATAACAGAAACTAATTTTGTAAAATTCAAGCCAGTTTCAGTCACTAATCAAAATCTCAGAAGAACCTGACGTATTAGTTTTGAATATTGCTCAGTATGATTAAATAACTACCTGAAATTAGTTTTGAGGGGAATAACTTGATGGCTTAAGACATACAAGCAACTTTGCTACAAGCTTTGTGGCACACATTGTAAATGATGGAAGTGGGGCAGGATATCCACACAGGAGAACAGGAAAGGAGCACAGACTTCACTTTGAAGTCCTGACCAGCATTTTGTCCCTCAACTCAAACTTGTGGCTACAGTCCCCCAAATAAAATTACTGCATCCAAAAAAATGTAGTGTTCTGACAACCACATGAGATAATGAGACACAATTTAAATGCATTATTTTCAAGTAGTGTTAGTATTGGGTTAACTGTTAAGTACTGACATCAGACATAGCGAAAATGAGACTAAGGCAAAACTTTACAATCTGAACTCAAAGGACTGAAATGCACAAAATTTAACTTGACAAAGGAAACAACAATTTACACATTGTAAGAGGATGCTGATTAGACTACGGCATGAACATGCTGCAGAAGCTGTTAAGTTCCTGTTAATGGATTAAAGTCAAACCAGGCAGATGGACTACATTGCTGTTTTAAGAACCCATTACTCAAGTGATAAAAAAAAACTGTGCGTGGACATATTTCTTCTGTTTACCAAGAACACGGCCTTTTGAGAGATTAAATGCTGTTTCTGGAACATGCAAGTGAATCACACGGTGAGCATAACTGACAAATGTTAAATATCAGTCCTGATGAAGGGTGCCGATCCAAAACTTTGACTTTCCAGCTCCTCTGATGCTGTCTGACCTGCTGTACTTTTCCAGCTCCACATTTTATTGACTCTGACTTCCAGCATCTGCAGTCCTTACTATTTCCATGAAGCAGATCCAACCCGCCCATGCTGACCAGATATCCTAACCTAATCTTGCCCCATTTGCCAGCACTTGGCCCATATCCCTCTAAACCCTTTCTATTCATATACCTACACAGATGCCTTTTAAATGTTGTAATTGTACCAGCCTCCACCACTTCCTCTGGCAGCTCACACCACCCTCTGCTACTGAGGATTACACTAGAAACCAATTTAAGATAAATCAGTTGGGCTTGCAGTGAGATTCATTTGGGTACATTAGAAGTTACATTTTTTCACACAGGCCACTGTTCCTGCAGGAAAAAAAATAACTCAATTCCTCAATGCAGAAGTTATAAAAGCCTGTGAAGACAGCCATCATGCATCATTCCCATGACAGCGTTCTGATCAATTTACTTATCTGGTTTGAATTTAATTTGGGATGGCACGGTGCACACAGTGGTTAGCACTGCTGCCTCCAGTTTCTTCCCACAGTCCAAACAAAAATGTGCAGGTTCGGTGAATTGGCCATGTTAAATTGCGCGTAGTGTTAGGTGAAGGGGTAAATGTGGGAGAATGGATCTGGGTGGGTTGTGCTTCGGTGGGTCGGTGTGGACTTGTTGGGCTGAAGGGCCTGTTTCCACACTAAGTAATCTAATCTAATCTAATTAATCAGTTAAATTAAGATAGGTAACAGTCCCTGCTGAATCTCCATAGTCAAACCAATTAACCTCTCCTGTTCTTAATCTGTTCAAATTGTTGTTCCTTTTAAAGCAGATTAGATTATTTACAGTGTGGAAACAGGCCCTTCGGCCCAACAAGTCCACACCGACCCGTCGAAGCACAACCCACCCAGACCCTATTCCCCTACATTTACCCCTTCACCTAACACTACAGGCAATAATAGCACAACCAATTCACCTAACCTGCACATTTTTGGACTGTGGGAGGAAACCGGAGCACCCGGAGGAAACCCACGCAGACACGGGGAGAATGTGCAAACTCCACAGTCAGTCGCCTGAGGTGGGAATTGAACCTGGGTCTCTGGCACTGTGAGGCAGCAGTGCTAACCACTGTACCACCGTGCCACCGTTTTCTCAAGCTGGTTTTCTTGCACTTAAATCCTGGATGAGTGAAGACAAAATGCTTCCACCTCTCGTCTCTTTCCAACAACATAAAAGGTTAAATTGCAGAATTAGAGCAATAAAGTAATGCAGTGGAAAACACTAAGGTTCCCAGAGAAGGATCAGAAAACTATACAATTCTCAATTGGAAACCTAAAAAATGAGTGCAAATTAAAGGGGACTCAAAAGCATCGAGGATTCTGGATTCTTTGAACAGGATATTAATATTCACTTCATTGCTTTTATACTCAACTTCATAACTGACTAGGTCATGGATCAAATATTGCATTCAAATCTGGGCTCCCTGATAGCAAGGATGTTCAGAGTCAATACAGTTAAGAAACACTGGAACATAAATCAGCAAGAGGCACTAAGGAGCCAAAATAATGATGATTTTTCATGGGAATATCAACGATTAAAAAGTCGCAAAGGGATTTGTAGTGAAAAATGACTAATGTATTGGCAATGGTCGAAGTTTTTTTAATTCACTTGTTGGAGGTGGGCATCACTGGCTAAGCCAGAATTTATTGCCCAACACGATTTGTTCTTGGGGTGGTGGTGGTGGTGTTGCCTTCTTGAACAGCTGTAGTCCATGTGCACTAAAGGGTCAAATAAAAGAATGAAGGGAAAATTCTCAAGGATTTGTCTCCTCTTCCGCTGAATGGAGGATTTTTAGATCATGAGTTGTTTTAGGAACACAGGAACAGGAGTAGGCCATTCAGCTCCTCAAGCTGGTTCCACCATTCAGTGAGATCATGGCTGATCTGTGGCCTAACTCTATATATATGACTTTTGGTTTATATCCCTTAATACTTTTGCTTAACAATAATTTATCAATCACAGATTTACAATTAACAACTGATCTGGCATGAATTGCTGTCTGTGGAAAAGAGTTTCAAACTTCTTCCACCCTTTGTGCGTAGAAGTGCTTCCTCACATCTCTCCTGAACAGTTTGGCCATAATTCTCAGACTGTGCTCCTAGTTCCAGAATCCCCAACTAGTGGAAACAGTTTATCTCTATCTACCCTGTATTTTCCTGTTAATATCTTGAAGATGTCGATCAGATCACCCTGTAACCCTCTAAATTCTAGTGAAAACAGACCTAACTTGTATAATCTCTCTTCATAGCTTAACCCCTGAAGTCCAGATATCATTCCCGTAAATCCTTCCAAGGCCAACCTATCCTTCGTAAAGTGGACTTCTCAGATCTGCTCTCAATACACTAAGTGGGAGCTAACATGGAGTGATTCAGGCAAAGATGTTACTTTTGAACTATATACTTGAAAAAAAGAATTGTAAATAAAAAGACTTTTGGGAAAGGCTGACAGGAATGATTGTTGTGGATAGTTACAGTTCAACCTCTGTAGGATAGTTAATTGCTATGGGTGGAATTTTCAAGCTCAGTGGGACATACAACAGATGGTATGTTATCACCCGCATTACAATCAAAATCTATGAAAGATAAACAGAAGGTACAAGTTCAACTGTATGATCTTACAGTTTAAAACTGAAAATCAATCCTTAAAACTTTCAAGGCTTACGGCTCAATAAATACAGCAAAAACAATAAATGTATTTGCAAACCAACACAAACCTGCCAACTGCTGCCATGATAACTCAGTGGAATGAATACATAGGAGTGTGTAAAACACCCAAAATGGTGAAATTCTAAATATGTATCTCTTTTCCACAAACTTTAAAATTGCAGAAACGAAAAAAAAAAGAGCAGAATTTGCTGAGAAAGCTCAGCTTTAAACTTTTGGATTGACTGACCCTTCAGAACAGTTCTGAGAAAGGTCATGTGACCCAAAACATTCACTCTGATTTCTCTCCACAGATGCTGCTGCCAGACCTGCTGAGCTTTTCCAGCAATTTCTGTTTAATGTTTCTGATTTATAGTGTATGCAGTTCTCTCAGTTTTTCTTTAAAGTTGCAGAGTCATGGTATTGCCAACAGTGCACTCATCTGCTTTTAGACAAGAATGTGAACCTCGTGGCCACACAGTGACAGAGGACATGCTGAGAAATTTTGGCCAGGAAAGGAGGTTGCAACATATACCGAGAATACAGATGTAGAATGCTGCTTATCATATGGAACTTATTTCGAGACAAATTGTGCAGAAAACTTATCTTGCATTCAATCTCACACAACAATGCAACTAACCTGCTTGAATTTGCAACATGTAGACATTCGGGTTATATTGTCTCATCACTTTGGAATCAAACCGTGAATCATCCCCACAATAAGCTTTCTCTTCCTTTATTGCATGAAGCTCAAGGGTTAAACTTCCTTCATAGTTAGTCCATGTCCCACTTTAAATGGTTAGTTCAATTAAAATATTTTCTGATGAACTGTGTAATGCAACATTAAAATTTTGCGCAAAAGGCAGTGGACTTGATTTGCCTGAAGCATATAAGTGATATTTGAAAGGATGTGAATGCAATAAAGCCATCAAAAAACACGTTGAGTCTCCAGAGACTAAGGGGCTGAGACTTTGAAGGAGGGAGTAGAGAAAAGAACTGAGGAAAAAGCAGAGACTTTGGTTTTCACACAGAGGTTGCTCTATTATCCTACTTAGACCATAAAACTATAAATCTGCATCAACTTCTGCCATAAACCTGTCACTGTCCACTGTGAAGGTTCTCTCTCTCTCTCTCTCAACTTTTTGATGCATGCATGACATAAGAAATCCCAATTTTGTAACTGAAATCATTCTTGAATTTCGTCAGACTTTACCTAGTGTTAAAGTGAGAATGGAGTTTGATGGTCTAAGCTTAGAGCAGACAATCAGGCCACATAGTATTTACCACCCCCCAACCTTGGTACATCGATTGCTCATGTCAGCGGGAACATAAACAGGAAATCATCAGAACCCTGCAATTATCAATTTCCTGAAACAAACAAAAGGAAAACAAAAGAACACAATAAACATGGCACTCTTTGGTGACCATGCAAGCCTCCTGCCAACAAAAGACACATTAATCGCAAACCGAATCATAAAAGCTTGCACCTGCAAGGCACTGTTTGATGTCACTAAGAATACAAGCTTCATCCATTCTTTTAAAAACAATTTTCTGAAGAATCCTTGCAAGTGATGGTCACAAAGAAGTCTTAAAAATTTAACTTTTTACAAAAAAAAAAGATTACAAACTGGCACTGCTTTCAGCGCTTCAGTTTGTCGACAAAGAATTTTTCTCCACGTATGGTTCTAATACCGAAATTCATCATCCCCATTACATACCACAAAATCAAGGCACAAGGCATCAAAGAAAAATCACTTCAGCATTTAAAAGGCAGAATCAAGTTTACAGAAGGAAGATATATTTTCAAATCGATAGAGCCCCGCTAAATAGTCAACACTGTCTCAGTCTGGCTACACAACAGTTTCCAGCATACATGTAGGATTGGCTTAGCAGCGTTCAAAAACAAATCTCCACTTCTCCTTTAGATTTTAAACTACACATTACTGTGTTAACAAATTAATTTTGTTTCCATTAAGTTTTATATACAGAAACAGAAATGATGAAATTAATTTAACCATAAACAAGTACAGACCTGAATCTTGTTTGTTTACGAATGCCTACAGAGCTCTACAAAAAGAAGAGAGATATTTGGTACAGCATAAGAATTTTGGGATGGACATTCATTAAGTTGTCACAATTTTCTTAGAAACCAAAAAAAATTATGAGTAAAGCAGATCAGCTGCAGAATCTTGCACCGAGTGAGTTAAACAATACCTTTTTAAGAAAACACAATATACTTGACTAAAAATAGAAGTGCTCTGCTTAGGACTTTCAGTATGCATAAAATGTTATGCTACAATCTAATGATTTGTTAGGAAATAGGCTACATAATTTTGAAATGTTGACTATCCAGATTTTAATGGAAACGAAGGAATTGTTTTGCTAAAACACAAAGTGAAGAACATATCTTGAAAGATCTGCAATGCCATTTTCCTTCTCTTTATTCTGATATGATTATGGAGCTTGACTGGAAAGAGAGTCAGTCAAGAAACCAAAATAAAAGTGTATCAGAAAGTCACGAGTCGAAAGTGAAACTGAAGTGTAGTAAATGGCTATTTTTATTTACTCTGTCAAATAGATGTGTGTGATTTCACATGATCTTGTGTACAAATTACTTCCAGTTCACGTGGTTTGTAAGTCAGATTATGGTAAATCCTGACCTAACTCTGACAATTTCCCCATTCCTCCAATGCAACAATTTGGTCACTAGTGAAACGGGGCTGAGAGCAGTGATCTTGCCAAAGGAACATTGATTTACCAATAGTGATTGGAAGATCATTCAGCATTACAGAACAGACAGGCATTTATTCAAAACCAAAAGGATGTTCATGTACAAGTGCATGCACAAGAAATCCAAGACAGTGAATCTATATGGTTTATGCTTTAATCAAAATGTAAAAAAGTGTTCAAGCTCAGAAAGTTTGGTTCTTTCTAACACGTCCTAGATTGAAAGATGTTATTTAATAATATGGGATTTCTGCAGCACAAAACTTGAAAGTATTACACCAATTTCATTTTCCTGAAACAAACAAAATATCAGTACTAGCCCTTTTCCTTGGCAAGTCAATCATAATACAGAGGGTCACCATTCAGCCCATTGAGTCAGGCCTCGCTCTTTCAAAGACTAGTCTAACTAATCTCAATCCGCCCCTCCATTTTTCTCCATACCCTGCAGTTTCCTCCTTTGACTATTCATCAAAGTCTGTTTTGAAAAAGCTACGACTGATTCTACATTTACCTCTCAATGGGGAAACATTCCAAATCCTCACTACTTGCTGCTTTAAAACTATTTTCCTCACATTATTTGTCAATCATCTCAAATCTCTGCATTCTGGCTATCCGCTTATCCACAGCGCGATCTAATTCCTCTCGTCACTTTGTCCAAAGCCTTAGTAATTTGAAGCATCTCTACCAAATTTCCATTCAGGCTATTTGCTGTTGAAACAACTTGACTTTCTCTAGTAAGCTTACTACATACCTACCACCTAAAAATCACACCCTCATGCCTTTCAGTACACTTTTGTTCTTATTCAAATATTACCAGAAAGCACAGTCTTCATACTAGGAGCAGAGTTTTTGAATTACAATCGGATTACCTTAGAGCAGTATTACAAATGAAACTTTCAAAATTGCTATCTTGTTACTAGAATATATTGTTTAATAGATTTAAAAGGATAAAGTAAACCTCTGCTCACTTCTGTGTCACGTTAACCACAAAGTATAGATTTCCTTCTCAAGTTAGGAAATAATTGTATGTAACTGGCCTTGCAATCTCAACATTTCTAATTTTATGGGAATTGTTAACTTGAACTATTAAGGCAGTCATTTGGAAATATTTTTAATTCATTAAAAACAGAGTGAAACTCTACAATATTGCTATTACGCCAGCAAAAAAACCCAAAGATTATAATGCACAACTCTATCACTAAATGAGGAAGAAAGTACAAATCAGAGCGAGTAGATTTAATCTCAAAAATAACTTGCAAGCCATAAAAGCAAACCAAGTTCAACATAAAACACAATTACTTGTGTGGGTTTTCTTTTACAAATATCACAAAAATCATCTGTATTTGCTAAATTTACAAAATTAAGCTCTTGGCTATAGCAAACACAGTACTGGAGTAAATCTGTGCAAGTGATCAGCAGTTGCTGGTTTCAAAATTAAGGTAACAATTTTCTTCACAAGAAATATTAGAAAACACCTCTTTTTATTGTTAATTTCCCACAAAATAGTTAAAAGAATCAGACATCCCAATGTTGGATAGCCAACCACAACCTTAAAACGATACATTCCTGTCTAAGCAGCTGCCGTAATTAAACATCTTGCAAATTGTTCCATTTCCATGTGGTTGGTAACTTAAAGATGGAATATACTACTTTATTTTTCCAACTGAAATGGTAACACTGCTTTAAATACCAAATTTTCATCTTTTATGCTGTTCAACAAGTTGAAATTTTAGCACATAAAAATCATCTGATTACTCAGTATTTTATTCTCAACTCTTAAGCTAACTTTATTAGAAGAAACATTGACAACACAATGCTTTTGTAAAAAAAAAAGGACTCCGTCTTTTCAAAAGTTCAGGGTGGGGTGGAGGGGAGTGGATGTAGAGCAGGAGCTGTTTCTGCTTTTCTGTTAATAGCTACCACGTTGGAAAAGACCAAAAAGCCGAAGATTAGCTGAAGCCACTGATGCTTTTTCTTGCCTTATATCCTATTTTCTGCCTTAGTCCATTTTGCAAGTTCACTCTCCAAAGAGGCGGCAGTGGATTTTTTAAGTGAAAACATATACTGATGCATGCAAGAGGTAACAAACTTTATTTTACCAGAGGGGAAAATGATCAGGGGAGGAACGAGCCAAGTTCAAGCTGAAGCAGTGACAAGAACAGGACAGTAATTGCTTACTTCGGATTCAGCTGCATTTGTAACAATTATTGGCTGCTAGAATCAGAGAGTGAGGATTGTCTCGGAGAAACAGACACCATTAAGAGAGTGCCCCAACTGTCCCAAAAGCGAGGACTGCCCAGCCTTTTAGTGAATTTAAATTGTGCTGAGTAGCACACCAACTAATACTGAGCAACACTGCACCCACAGACTTTTTAAACAAAGGAACACTTCAAGACTTAGTCATCTCAATTTCCCCTGAGGTGGAAGTTGAGTTTGGAACCACATTTATGTTGATCATTCCCAATTTTAAAAAAAAAGTAATTTAAACTGGTCACATTTATGCTGTATTTAAAAAAAGGTATGTGTGGTTGCATTTTGGTTTTGGACATCAAAAAATTCACAATAAATTCCTTTCTTTAAACTTTCCTTTGAAATCCAGGAATGGCTATTCTAAAAATACTTCAAAGTCATTAATGGCTCCTTCCATACAGTTTGCGACTGACCAAAGCTAGATAAATATCTTTGACCACTGACCGATGAGTCAAAACGTCTGTAAATCCACATGACATGAGCTTTGCGTTATTATAGACTAGTTTCAACCAGCCAGATTACCACTAGGCAGGAAGACAACTTTTTGGGAATAAGCTCTTTAAAAAGGAAAAGCGGCATTGTCCCATTCTGATTCTTAAATCTGAACACGTAACTCAACTTTAAAACAACCACTGGAGCTTTAAATGATCCTTAAATGTTGATTACTAATATGACACTGCTAACACCTGCCATACATTCTTGGAAAGAGCAGAGAAAAGGCTAGCCTCCCAAATGGCAGATTGAACAGCTCCATTTGCACTTATAATCTCTCTCAGTCCCCATTGCAACTTCACCTTATTTAATGTTTTGTCCCCACCATAGACAGGGCTGATTAGAACTTTCCATTGGTGTTCTTTCCAATATCATCATCAATAGATCTTCAGAAAATTAGGTTTTTTTTTGCACTGATTGCTCTCCCAAGATCTCAAAATTTGGAACTTCATCATCCCACTACTTTTCAGGAGTTGATTCATTTCAGTTGGATGGACGGCTGGTTTGCAATGCAGCGTGACATCAACGGCGTGGGTTCAATTCCCGCACCACCTGAGATTACTGTGAAAGATTCATCTTGTCAGACTCTCCCCTCGCCTGCGGGTTAGTGACTTTCAGGTTAAAACCATCACCAGTCACCTCTCTCCAGTTGGGATATGCTAAGACTATGGTGATTTTACCTATTACCTTCTTCCTGTAATCTTCATGCTTTCAAACCTAAACCTTGGAATGAATTCACAAACTCTAATTCGGTTTGGTCTTTAGGTCTTTCTAGCCTCGGTAATACCTGCTCGACGGATCTTGTGTCCCCCGCCATGCCTTTATACATTTGAAAAAAGTTATAATTATTCTTGGGTTGCTTGCTGGCAAAATAATGCTAAGGTTTCCACTTAACGTCTTGGATTTTATCTTTATTCTGCACAAATGTAGTGTATAAGCAGATTTAGTCTACCACAAGGTTAAGGTTTTATCAATAGGATGTTCAAAACTAAATTCCACAGACTGAAAACAAGACACAATGAAAAATGTGGTTAATATTCAATTTTTTGGTGTAACAGAAATTATACTCATTAAGCAAACAGATGTTGAAATAATTTTCAGTTATTTAGTGTCAAAAAAGGCACAGTCATTTTTTTTTTTTAAAAAGAATGGCAGTTTCAGAACAGGCAAATGTCCAGTTGTTTTTAAATGCACACCATTGAGGTCACATGTTAATTTGCCAAGAACAGACTGTTCATCAGCATATGGTCCAAAGCACAGGCCTAACATTACCGTTTCTGAATAGGAATAAAAATCAGTCAAGTTTAGTGCTAACACAAAAGTGAATACAGCACTGCTTCCAGAGATCCAAATCACGTGCTTGAATAGATCAGTGTTCCTTTCAAACATTGGTACGTAATGTTTGGCAAGAGGATGCATCTGAATGTTTTTGAGAAAAAAAACAGCACTTTATTTCTCCATTTGGGAGTGAAACCTAAACTGGGAAATGGCAAAGAAACAGAATACCAAATTATATAAAGCCTAACCTTGCAAAAAAAAGGAGCAAATTCATGGTTGGAAGCATGCTGTTAGAGGTACCATCATTTTTCACATCTTTGAACTACAAGTTCCATCATTAACCCTTTAAAAAAGTAAAAGTAATCAAGGAAACTCTGATTCATTAAGTTATTATTTACACATAGTAGGTAATTTTCAGTTTGAGAACAACTCATTGTAGTTTAACTTAAAAATGCAGTTCTCTTCAAAGCTACATCTGCCCAATGTTGCAAGGTGCAACCAGAATTCAAATGCTGACACATTAAACCTCTGAACATATGTGCCATAACCATATACAAATTCACACTGCAAAATTGACAGCAGACCAATTAAATTTCATAAAATCAGCATTAAACAATAGGGTACGGTTTCTGCAATTCATAAGAAGCTGTTTGTAGTTTCCTGTTGCACATTACCATGACCTTGGGAAGTTTGTAGCAGCAGTGCGGTGCTGGAACAACACAGCAGGTCAGGGAGCATCATCCGAGGAGCAGGACAGTCGATGTTTCGCGCATAAGCCCTTCATCAGGAATGAGAATAGTGAAGAGCTTATGCTCAAAATGTCGACTCTCCTGCTCCTCGGATGCTGCCAGACTGGCTGTACTTTTCCAGCACCACACTCTTTGATTCTAATCTCCAGCATCTGTAGCCCTCACTTTCTCAGTTTGTAGCAGTGTTCAATTATGTTGCCTGGAAGAGAGTCAGGCTGCAATCACATGAAAAATCGATCATGATCCTATGCAGTGACATGTGTACCATTCACTTCATTCCCCCTTCTCACCCCCAAAAATGCACATGTACACACGCGCACAATGGGAAAAACAATTGAGGAACAAATAATCAGGCATGAGATGCAAATGGGTTGGCAGAAATAGGCCGGCAAATGAAGGGTTGGTTTTGGAATTTAGATTAGAATAAACATGATATCAAATGTGAAGGATGGAGATAAACAGACACAAACAATAAAAAAATTGCTATGACAACAAAAGTTAAGAAAGTTATGGTGAGTTTTACAAAATAAACACAAGGTACAAGTTTTAAACGAGATTGTTGTTAAGACTTTAAGACAGGACCTTGCAGTCACAAAAGGTAAACTGATTTTTAAAAATGCCTCTAGTTAGCTTGAGCTAACTTTCATTAGCCTTACAGCAGTAGTAATTTGTTCAAAACAAATTTATTCATTGATGTTCTTGTTCTGGTACTAATGGAGGATACATAATACTTCAAGGTGACAATGCGGACTACTGGAATTATATCGTAGTAATTTCAGGATCCTTTTACAGATGACATGATACCTGATTTGGCCTTTTCACTATATAAAGTTGCCATTCTTATTGTGAAGAAAAATCAGTTGCGTCATACTAAGGTGTTCCAAAGCATTTTTGACCGAAATGAACTGTTATTAACATTAATATGAGTCTGGAGACTGCAGCCAGGAGTAAGAGGTTTTCATTGCAGAGTTAGAAGAAAACACCACTGAGAATTTGAGCAATTTGCAGAGAGCATTTCAATGAGGATCTCCAGTCTGAAGCTGCATGATCATCATGAAAGTGACTAAACTGCTTCTTACACTAAAGAATTCTCATTGACAAGTCAACACAAAAATCAAAAACACCAAAAATCAAATTACCTCTCAAAACACACTAGGAGGACAATAAAGATTGGAAAATATAAATGAATTGGAAGTAGCAGCAGAAATATAAAAAGATTAGAAATAGATTTGAAAACTTTGTTAAACATGGAGACAATTACTAGTGCTTGATAAATACACAAATAACTTTTCATGGTCAGATCATTAGCTTAGCAGAACACTGTTTAGAATGCAGTTAAGTGCAAATTTTCATGAAGTTTCTAACGGCAAGATGAAAGCTGAAAAGGTGACGTTTTGAGCACATCAACTGATTTCACCAAATGCTAACACGGCGGGGGGGGGGGCGGATTTGGTGGGTGGTGCATCGCTTCAGAGAACTCACGACGTTTCTGGTCCCTCTCAGTGTAAGTTGTGAAAACCCACCCAGAACAAAAGATCCACCTGAAGATCTAGTGCAAATGCAGAATGTTAAGGGAATCCTAATCATCAACTCAGTGCCCAAAGCCGTGGGTGAAAGGGTCAAATTCATCAGCAGGTTTATTATTCCTGCTGGCTAAGAACATAGAAAAGTACAGCACAGAACAGGCCCTTAGGCCCACGATGTTGTGTCGAGATTTAATCCTAATATAAAATATAGTAACTTAACCGATGCACCCCTGAACTCACTGCTATCCATGTGCATGTCCAGCAGTCGCTTAAATGTCCCCAAGGACTCTTCTTCCAACACCACCGCTGGTAACGCATTCCATGCATTCACAACTCTCACAAACCTTAGCAACTCTGCTGACACCATTATAAGAAATTGTTACTTTCTGAAAATGCAGAGTGAGAGGCTGAGGTGGGATGGTTTCTAAGTTGACCAACTCGTTAACATACATTGCCCACAGTCAATACCAATCACATGCATAAGTCACAGAGAGAGAATGGGCAATTGTCACATTTCTCACAGATAACACTGTGGGAGTTAGCCACCCATCTCTCAGGCACAGGCTGTTTATAACCCAAAAAGTATCATGCAAATGCTGAACTCCCAGACAGTGTCAAAGACGGACAAATGTGGCCAAGAACAGAAAAATATTTTCTTATGGTGCTAAGTCACCTGCTCCTGATTAATCACTTAACTTTTGTACGATTTTACTAGGTGCTCAATCTCAAGACCAAATGCAACAAATTTGCAGCATCCACCATTCGTTTGTAAATAAAAGTCCCCAGTACCTTTAGAAAACATCTAGCTCTGTGTTTGAAATGCTTTTAGCATACGTTGTACTATATTACTAAATACTGAATACCATTAAGCAAATAACCATAAATGTTCCTTTATTGGCCCAAATACAACCGCAAAGCTTTTTTGGCTCGTGAACATTTGTGAAAGTTTACTCCCTCATGTTCCTTCATATGGATCTCTTTGACCTTTTCAGGATTCCCCTTTTCCACACTTCCAACCATGGGCATGAAAGAGGTTACATCAGGTTACATCAATATCAATAATGTGGAGGTATATCTGTTTGAGTTCCCCTCCATCTAAAAAGAAAACTTAGTGGATCCCCAGTGCTCAGCCAAAAGCCTACAATCACCTCAATGAGAAAGGCATTGAACCTGGTAACGACTTTGTTAATTTGAATGTGCAGCACCTTTAAAATCTTTTTGCATAAATTCTAAAGGGATTAGCAGCCAACATGAAGCTGCACAGCATTGCAGCTTCTAAGGAACAGTTGGCTGTACATAGCCATGGAGCTCTGTAACACCCAACAGGCATTTACCTTGGCACACTCATGTTGCAAGCCTGGAAAAGGAGGCACGTATCCCCACTTCCAATCACAATAAATGGCAACGCTTCACGGTTGCATTAAAAAAAAACAAGGAAATTCTGAATATCAAGCATCCAGCATTTCAGTGTGTAGTTGCAGAAAATAATTTATAAATTGTGGATTTCTGAAAGTATTCAAAACTTTTGAATCAAAAAGGTACACACAAGCTTTCTCAGTGATGTATGTCTACTCTTAGCAAGTTTCTGCAAGCCAATGGTTGAGGTTGAGGTTGAGGTTGGGGGATCTTAAATTAGAAATTCTTCTGTTTATATCTTTTGTGCAAAAAACTTGGAGGATTATTAATACTTATATTCAATAATAATACAAATATTCAATAAGATTTCAATTATATTTCTGCTCTTCTAGCGTGGCTGGTAAATTCACTTTTGACAAAGATGTACTTGTGTTTTCACAGTAGACATGAAAATATCAATTTGTGGTTACTTTCACAATACCTTCAAACACTGCACTAAAAAGCGAACATTTCCATTCTGTTTCATGTTAGCACTTCGACTGGCCCATTAGAATTGGTCTTTGTAGCAAAATCAATTTTTTGAATCTTCCTTTGGCCAACATTAAATTCAAATAAGTCCAAAGCCTTAGGAAGTAGAGCCTTATTTAAAAATTGCAGACCCCTGTCATCACAGAGCTACTCTGATGCCTCAAATTTGACATAAACCCAAAGATACAGGCACACACACACAGTGCGTTGCGGGTGTGTTTCATATAGTTGACAATTTAGCAACACGACCACTCACCACCACCCTGCAACATCGACTCAACACAACACTATCAGAGGAGGGGAGCAGTACTGACGAGTCTCTTTCCTCCCAGTTGGGTTTTCAACTATTACTTCCCTTTACTTCCCTCCAACTGTTTGTTAAAAATGTGTGTGTGTAAGAGTGAAGAGAATGTGCCAAAGCAACAAGACAGAGAAAAGGAAAGCTAAATTCTCTTCCACACACGCTGCAAAGACACCTGTTTAGTTTGCATAGAGAAACAGAGTCAATGTTTTGAGTCAATTATGACTCTTGAGAATTAGTGATGCCAGATCTACAACGTATTTCTGGAACTTCCTGTATTTATTTGACATTTGCACTCATTCATTGTATTTTCATTTTATCTTGTTACTTGATTTCATATGCACAAGTATTGTCACTGCCTGTAGCATCAGCTGACAATTGATGATGACAATTCATTACAAACATGTGCACTAACACTGCTCAGCAAAAGGACACGCTGCCCCTAAGGTCACCGAATGGGAATGCATGGTCACTGAACAGATGAAATCATTGATTTTGTAATCAATTATTGTGCCACTTTGGTGTATGACTATTATATCATATATAAGTTTTTACAACTCGTAGAGTCCCCCAGACTGGAGAAACGTCACTGAAATTTGTCTATCAGCAAAATAACCGTAACCAATTTTACATTCAGACACACTGTAAAAATCACATGCAATGTGCTACTTTACATACTTGACAGCTTTAGCCCTGGCCACTTCCAAATAAATGCAACACTACTGGCAGGGTACCACGTTCATACAACAGCCTTTGTGAAAATGGAAGCTTGATAGGTAGGATTAGTTTTACGGAACAAAAGACTTTTTTTTTTAAACAAGATCCTTCTCAAACATCAAAGCTTAACATCACGTTATCATGATTTTAACTCCCTCCTTCAGATGCTTGCCTTTTCTTATCAACACTCAGACCAGCAAACAAGTCACTTGCTCTTTTCCTCCTACTTTCTAAATGACTAGGCTTCCACACGTTAGACCTATGACTAATAAATTTCAGCAAATGAGTTGCTGGGCAACAAGGCATATAATATAATTTCAAAACTAACAGTTTACTAAGGAATAATGCAAAACAAATGAGAATTTTTTTTTTAAACTGAAGAATGACATTGATGACTTTCTTACAATCACTGAAAAAACTAAATAGTGAGCCAGTTTAAATTGTGTGCCTCTTTTATTTCTGCAGACCTAAACTGTGTGTGAAAGCCCGAAAGATAGTTGAAATAATTCTTTTCTTGGGGGTAGGGTGTGGAAGAAAGTAGTTTGTTATTTACGGAGCATAAAAGAACAAAAAAGAAACACAAATGAAAGCTGGCCTCAAAAAAGATACTTAGAGCATTGTAAAGTATTTTTCCAACTGAAATTAGAGACGTAATGTCTCAAATAAAATGCGACACAAAGATGTAAATACAATGGCAGTTTTACAACCAAAAGTTCAGTTTTTGACAGCCTCACTATGGTAGGTCATGGTGGCGTGCTAATTTGTCACACAGCATGTTTCTGCTCAAGATTAATATTAATTGAGAGGATCACTCCAGTGCTCAAACAGTCCAGTGATCTTTCTGAATAGAAGATTTATTTAAAAAAAACTATAAATATACTGTAAAAGACAGCTCTGCAAACTGCACTTTGCCATTGCAGACTGTCAGCTTAATGCAGATTCAACACACAACAAAATGGCAGCAATATTTGAGCAAGCCAACAAGAAATCACCAGCTGAAACTCTGGTCATGTGCAGTTATAAATAAGGAGTGTGGATAGGTACCTTCGAAGGAATACATAAAGACTTCACAATCTTTAAACATAAGTTGTAATGAATAGTACAATTAAATTTGTGAACTTTCAAGTTGCTGTATGCCTAAAGCAATCCTCAGTTGGGTTGAGAAAGGATCCAAGTTTTGGGTGGTAATCTACCTTTCTCCAACATGTGGATTGACCTGTACATCTTTACTATTTTCTGCTTCTATTTCATGGCCATAAAGTGACTTATTTACCATTAGCCGTAATGTCAGAGGAGTTTGTCGAACAAACAAACTGTTACCAATTTGGTTGACAATGTTACCAACAATAAAGCAAATGTCTGCTCAAACCTTTGCAGCTCGCCATCAGCTTTTACCCACTTGATGACACATGGGGATGGAAGCAGAAACAATGCTGGTTATATTGAAGATTTGCCCAGTAATCCTTTGACGTTCTGCTGACGTAAAATCAGCCAACTTTAATAACTACACACATTTCACTAAAAATTCAAACCATATTGCCTTTCAGAGGAGGAAATACAAACTTTGAATGTTTTGATGACAAAAGGGAGAGAGAGAGAGAGAGAGAGAGAGAGAGAGAGAGAGAGAGAGAGAGAGAGAGAGAGAGAGAGAGAGAGAGAGAGAGACTCTAGCTAAGCACCTTGGATCAGATGGACCCATCCACATGAAGGTTCGTTTGCCTACACCCCTTTTAAACTTTGGAGGAGTTGCACAAACATAGATTTAAGACTGGTTAGAGCTATTGATGGATCAATTTGTAGATATTATCTTGAACGTAATTGCAGTGGCCTTTGAAGCTTAACTTCACTGCCTCAAAATGGTTTTAAAAGTCAATTTAGGTTTCACAGAATACTGTTTCAACTTGAGCACTAGGGGCCATAAACTCTACCTTATCAAGGTACACTTAGAAAAGAAGACTTCCCCGAACCCCACTACTCACAGTACATTTTAATAATTCTACCTACCTCGGATTTAGAGGACGTATCATCTAAGGCAGAGTCATTTGCATCTACAACATCTTCAAATGGTGGCAAACTGGGCTTCTTCTTCTCCTCAATCACCTCATTTTCTGTTTTGACCTTTGCTCCCTTAACATGTGACTTGTCCTTCACGTGCTTCTTTTCAGGTGGAGAAGCACTGGACAAGCTTTTAAACACAAGTTCAGAGCTGCTTTTCTTTTTTTTCTTAACCGAAAGTTCATCAGAGTCTGTGATGGGAGGTCTCTTGGTTGGAGCCTTAACCTCCTGCTGTCCGCCTCCTGTCCCACTTACTGGGTTGCTTTCCAATGATTTTGGTTCTTTCGACATCGGTTTTGGTTCCTTAAATGCGGTCTTAGGAACAGTTTTTTCATCTTTTAGCGGCTTGTTTTCTTTGGGTTTCTTTGAGAACTCTTTGGAAGTTTTACTGTGTTCCCTGGAAGGTTCTTTGAAGGCACTTTTGTGCTCTTTCGAGTCTTTCGATGGTTTGTCCTTGTGCTCTTTCACGGACTTGTGGGGCTTCGAGAAGGTGTTACTGCTGTTCGTGGTGCTGCTCTTGTTTGGATCCTGGAAGATAGCAAAGACCGAACAAAAAGCTTTATGTACCTCAGCGTGGAAATATACTCAAACGCAATAATGTGGAGTTACATTACTAGGAAAGTGAGAAATTAGTCTCAGACCCCTAACAGTAAGTCAAAAAGCTCACAAATTGTCTTTTTCAGAAATGCAGAGATACAGGGATAGCAGGAGAAGACAATCACACACTAATGCACGATGTATACGGTGGAAAATTGTTTATTCACACATATCAGGCATTGCACATAAATAACCACCACTTGGAAAGGCGGTGAATGATGCTCTGCACCCATCACATAACTATGCTCTTTCAGATGCATCTTTAGCAAGCAGTTATCAAGGGAAAAATCCCCATTACTTTTGTTAATCTTCCCAACCTTTCCTTTAAAAGATACATTCTTCACACGTTACACTGCAAAACGACATTAATGGGATTGTGACGGATAGCACTGCGACATACGAGATGTCTACAATCATGTCTAGTGCTGTGGTGTATCGACCAAGACAAGACATGGGGAAGCAGGCAGAGAATGGGATGTCATTCCTGCTTTCAAGTTAAAATTCATTTCTGTTTTACAGCTGTTGTGAGAGAAAGGAGATTAGCACTGGAATTAGACATCTGACTTGCAGCATGTATTAAAACATTTCGAAATCGAGAGATAAAATGTTGGTGCTGCTACCTAACAAAGGCATGACACCCATCATTCTTCCCATTAAAGTTTGAGCAAAACTCACATCTGTTTAAAAATCAGAGGAAAAAAAAGTCTGGTTTCCCAGGCACACCATGCCACCACCCGTCTCAAATTCTAAAGCTTCTAAATCTTGGTGACACTAGTGCATAGTATCTCTGGCAATAAACCACCAGACTTCGGACCACACACACACACAGAATGCAGTTGTTGTGTAGGACCAGTAATTCTAATAAAAAGAGAGGGAGAGACTGTAATTAAAATGACATGTTATTGGGCATTTTTCATGTTGTGAATTCAGACAACCAAAACATATTTTATAACATTTCTCGTAAAATCAGTATGCATTTATTCCAAACTTGAGATTGAAAAGGTTTGGTTTTTTAAAACAGAAACAGATTTCCAAGACACTGGTTTTCTGCAGCGACATGAAATTACAATTACTAAATGGAAGGTTACCAAATATGAAACAAATTACAAGTAATATTTCAGTTTAAACACAGTGGCGCTGAATGGAAAAAAAAAAACTAATTTTGGAGAAAATACAAACAGATCTAGCAAATTTCATAAACCAACTCTTATTCAGTTCTTTGCAAGAAATTAAGATGTAGTTAAGGCGGCGTATAGGAATCTTACTTTGATCAGCCTTGGTACAGATTATAAAATCAGGGAGGTTATACAGGACTTTGGCAAGATCAAAGCTGGAGTATTGTGTGCAGTCTGGTCACCGAACGAGATGAAGGATGCGATTGTATTGGAGGGGGCACAGAGGAGGTTCACCAGGATATTGCCTGGGATGGCGCATTTCAGCGATGAAGGGGCTGGATAGGCTTGGGTTGTCTCCTTTGGAGTGGAGAAGGTTGAAGAGAGAACCTGATAGAGGTGTAGATATAAAGAGAAGAAATAGATATAGATATATAGAGATTATAAGGGGCACGGACAGGATGAGTAAAAAGTGGCTTTTCCCCTTAGTCCGAGGATCAATAACAATAGGGGCATTTGTTTTAAAGTAAAAAGCAGGAGGTTGAGAGGGGATTTGAAGAAAAAAGTTTTCATACCTAGAGGGCATAGAACGCACTGTCGGGGAGTGTTGTTGAGGCAAGAAATCTCTCAGCCTTGAAAAAGGCATTTGCACGAGCACCTAAAAAGACCCATAACTTTTATGGCCCCAAGGCAGGAAAAGAGGTCTAGTGTAGGTAGTAGAATATTTTTGTGCTGTGGGATGGCACAGTGGCTCAGTGATTAGCTCGGGTTCCCTCCGGGTGCTTCAGTTTCCTCCCACAGTCCAAAGATGTGCAGGTTAGATGGAATGACCATGCTAAATTACCCATAGTTTCCAGGGATGTGCAGGTTAGGTGGATTAGCCTTGGAACATGCAGGGTTACATTTATGGGTGTGGGTCTGGGTCTGATTGGGATGTTCTTTGGAAGGTCAGTGTGGCTCAATGGGCCGAATGGCCTGCTTCCACACTGTAGGGACTCTACGATTCTAATGATTATTGGTGGTACAGACTTAATAGACCAAAAGACCTCTTACTATATTGTTGCATGAAATTAACTCTCAACATGAGGAGGAAATGAAAGGTGAGTCAGTGCGTAATTTTAAAAGGCAGTGATAGCTAGACTCCGAAGTAAAGGTGCGAAAGGGATTTGGGAATAGTCAGCAATGTGGAGCAATCTGACCAGATATGATCTTACTGAATGGGGGCAGGGGGAACAGGCTCAAGGGGGCAATCCTGCTGCTAATTTGAAGATTAGTAAACAGTCAGGTATTGCAGATGAACCAGCCACCACTGAGTGCAAATTACTTGCTGGCCAGTATTCAGTACGGAATGGTGATGAAAGTGGGGCCAAGTCCACACCAGGACTGTGCAGGGAAGCAAAGAAACCTGGAATACCATTGGCGATAGCAGGTTTAATATTTCAGGGAATGGAGAGGTACTTACGTGGTTATACAAACGAATCCAGCATGGTATGTTGCTTCCCTGGTGCCACAGTGGAGGATGTTACTGAATGACTGCTCTCTGTGGGAGAGCATTCCTCAGCTCAACAATCCTCAAATATTCTCAAAAGGAAAACCAGTTCTTGTCTCTTTCAAGTTTGTATCTTTCAATTTTCCTTCATTGGTGATTGTGGATTGAAATGCAATTTGGACTGGTTTTAAAAATCAAGCAGTGCGGAAAGGATTCCTGCACTTGACATAGAAAGGAAAAATGAGCTACCAGCACTTATTGTAGCAGCTGTTGACATTATCGTTTATTCAAACAATGGGGAAAGTTTCATTGTTGCTGAAGTAGAATGAGGGATTGTGCACAAAATGGAATTCGGCAGGTATCAAGTAGCTGATTGGTCTATGGGATGGTGGCCAACTGTCGATGACAAAGGCCTTCTACCTGTCAACAACTGTGTGACTGGTTCCCAAGTGGCTGAGTAGCTTATGGGTGAAGACAGTATAGCCAGAAGCCTGTGGGCCTCTGGTCAAGAGTTGCTATTTTTCTTGCTGCTGTTAAAAAGCCTAAAGAAAGCTTGTTTATTTCTATCTTGCCAGTTACTGTAAGCTGTTGTATATAACCAAGCCTGGGGAGACTTAATCATTCTGCATCCCCTGTGAGTGAGTGAAAGCAGCAGGAGGAGAGAGAATGCGAAAGCAGCAATTCCTGGTAGGCCCAGGATGATTAGCTCAAATGAATCCTGTGGACAGGGACCAAAGAACTGCATTCCCACTCCTGCCTGCCACCTGTCACAATCAACTGCTTGTGTGTCTGGTTCTGTGTTTGTGCACAGTGAGTCTTATATGGGGTTGAGAGTTTTAACCAATAGAGCTATGCATCAATAGTTCAGAAGTGTTTTTCTGTAGCTAGAATCCACTTATTTTTATTGCATAGTAATTTGTGTTAAGTACATAAACCTAGTCCATGCTTTCTGCCAACCTGGGTCTAAAAGGACTGGTAAATTTGGGCACTTCTATAAAATCTTTTAACTTGTATGACGACTCTGGGAACAGCAGGACTTCATAACTGGTATGCTACCTCTGCATGAGGTGACATTTCTCTCTGCAGGGGGAAACATACTCCCAGCATCTCCCGGTCAACTCCCCTCAGGATCTGACATTTCAATAATTATTTCCTCTCGTTCTTACAAACTGTAAATGGGTGTGGGAATAACCTGTTCAACTGTTCCTCATCAGATAAGCAATTCAACCCAGGAACGAGGTGACAGAACCTTTGCTGAACTGTTTCTAATGCAATTATATCCTTTCTTCAAAAATTAAAAATACAGGCAAAATTATAACATGGTTCTCCATAAGACCCTATACTCTGCAGTAGAACATTCTAATTTCTATGAAGTTCCTTGCAATAAACAGTAACCTCCAGTTTGCTATCCTTATCACTTCCTGTATCTCCTTAGTAACTCTGACCCACGTACCAGAACATCCGGATCCCACCATCCTTCAAGTTTCTGCAATCTCACTGCATTCAAACAAAAACACTACTTTTCCATTCTCCTTTCTAAAGTGGACAAGTCCAACACCGGCTCCTCCACATCGTAAAGTGGACAAGTTCACATTCCCCACATTACACCGAATCTGCTTCAATTATTTTATCAGCTCACCTATAAATCACTTTGTCGACTCGTTGCCTCTTCTTAACAACCGACTTTCCTACCCTAAAATAAAACAAAGAATTGCGGATGCTGGAAATCCGAACACAAAATCGAAATTGCTGGGGCAACTCAGCAGGTTGAGTTACAGCAAGAAGTTGGATAGGCTGGGACTTATTCCCCTGGAACATTCCCCTGAGACTGAGGGGTGACCTTACAGAGGTCTATATAATCATGAGAGGCATGGATAGGGTAGCGAGTGCTACAAAGTTGTGGGTATACTGTACCTTTAAAAAAAGAAAGTTAAAAACAACACAGCTACCTTTCAGCACCAAGTGTTCTAAAAAACAGATATAATGTAACCTTATGGTCTAGCATTTAAGGTAGCTGGTTGCCTAGAGACAAAAACAGATTTGAATTAGGCCAATCCTTTCAAATTATTCCCCCCCAAAAAAATACCAAACTCCAATCAAGTTTGAATTTAGTATATTGACAATCTTAAAAGCCAATGTCACAATCTGATGTTTTGGGGGTATAAGACTGGGGGAAATTGAACAGTTAAGAGGAGAACTGCCAAGCCACCAGCATGTAATGACTGCCCAAAAAAATAGCTCTCTTAAAAAGGTACCTTTATGGATCAGTAATCTGTGAAGCAGAATCCCCAAGAAAAAAAGAACACAGGATTACAGAGAACTGAAAGCAGCCTGGTTTTGAGATAAGATTTACAAAACAAAATTTCTTAATCAGGAGTTTTAATCGGACCAGTACTGTAGAGGGGAAAGTAAAAGATAGGTTAGAGGAAGGAGTTGTAAATAGTTGTTTGTTAATTATTCTCTTACACTTTAAGAAATAAAGTTGTTAATTTTTACTTTAAATAGTTCTTGGCCTCTCAAATTTTCACAGAACACTGCATGGGATAAATAACTTAAACCAGCACCGCAGAAGATAAGGAGGTTTACCCAGTGTCTTAACAATAGTGACAGCTTTTCCCCATGGTAGGTGAATTGAAAGCCAGAGGGCATAGATTTAAGGTGAAAGGGGAGAGATACAAGGGTGCAAAGGGCACCTTTTTCACACAGAGGATGGGGAGTGTCTGGAACAGGCTGCCGGGAGAGCTGTGCAAGTACAATTTCATCATTTAGGAAACGTTTGGACAGGTACATGGACGGGATAGGTATGGAGGGATATGGACCAAATGCAGGCAAATAGGACTAATTTCATTGCGAAAACTGGGCAGTATGTGCAGGTTGGGCAGAAGGGCCTGTTTCCAGTATTCTACGACTCTGGGTCTGGCTGTATCTGTGGGAAGAAAGTAGTGCTAATGTTTCAAGTCCGGAGTTCTGATGAAGAGTCACTGGACTCAAAACATTGACTCTGTTTTCTTCCCACAGATACAGCCAGACCTGCTGAATTCCTCCAGGATTTACTGTCTTGTTGTTTTCCTACCCTCATTCAATCAATCCCTTCAATCCTTGAAACCGACTGTAAATAGTTCACAAGAACATAAGTGAGATTGGAAGTTGCAGAGACAACTTTCCAAAACTCCTTAAACTCAAAATGCTGGTGCCAGAGGATGAGAGAATTCCAAATAATTTACTCCCTTTTTCTGAACAAGGGTAAAGGCAAGTCCAGCAATACAGTCAGTCAATGTCGCCTGGGTGATGGGGAAAAATGTCTAGAAACACTAACTCAAGGCAAAACTAATAATCATTTGTGAAAAGGAAATCAATATGGGAAAGCCAGCCTATTTGGATACAGAATATAAATCCAAAAGAACTGCAGATACCAGAAATCATGAGCAAAAACAGCATTTGCTAAAAAAGCTAGGAGATCTGATAGCATCTCCGGTCCAGTGACACTTCCCCAGAACACCGTTCTGAATACAATGTTGGGAACTGAAGGGATTGAATGAATGGCAGGTAAATTGGAGGGTCGGGGAGTAACAAAAACAGAAATTACTGGGGAAACCCAACATTTGAATACAATATTCCTTCCTTTGTTTCCTCTTCAAGGCATCCAACAGGTAAACTTCAAGGGCATATTGTATTCAAATGTTGGGTTTCCTCAGTAATTTCTGTTTTTGTTACTCCCCGACCCTCCAATTTACCTGGCATTCATTCAATCCCTTCAGTTCCCAACATTCTATTCAGAACGGTGTTCTGGGGAAGTGTCACTGGACCGGAAATGTTAACTCTCCCCACAGATGCTATCAGACCTCCTGAGCTTTCTCAGCAAATTCTGTTTTTGTTGAGGAGGGATAAATGGGCTTCCAAAAGATATTTGGAGAAAGTGTCACACGACAGACTTGCAAATTAACTCAAGGAATAAATGGGACAGGATTTGGATTGATTTGACAGTGGCTGAGTGACAAGGAGAGAGAATATATGGGTCACAGATGTTTTGTACTGAAGTGCCCCACTCAACAAGGTTCAAGAGTTAGGACTCCTGCTCTTCCTGGATTAGTGGTGCTGGAAGAGCACAGCAGTTCAGGCAGCATCCAAGGAGCTTCAAAATCGACGTTTCGGGCAAAAGCCCTTCATCAGGAATAAAGGCAGTGAGCCTGAGAGGAAACTGTGGAAGTCCACATTGATGCCCTGGAGGCGGAAGATGAGGCATTCTTCCTCCAGGCATCTGGTGGTGAGGGAGGGGCAGCGAAGGAGGCCCAGGACCTCCATGTCCTCGGCAGAGTGGGAGGGGGGTGTGGTTGATTGGTGCGGGTGTCCCGAAGATGCTCCCTAAAGCGCT
Organism: Chiloscyllium plagiosum; assembly: GCF_004010195.1. Taxonomy (NCBI): domain Eukaryota; kingdom Metazoa; phylum Chordata; class Chondrichthyes; order Orectolobiformes; family Hemiscylliidae; genus Chiloscyllium; species Chiloscyllium plagiosum. The sequence goes on along the minus strand of NC_057711.1, from coordinate 137,947,301 downwards.
CTGCTAGGAGGCATCCAGTCTGGACCAGCCTACTTTATTAAATGTAAACTTGTCCCTTGTAAACAACATCCATTGCCCTATACTCAACATCTTCACTGCTTCCTCCAAGACCTCAATCAAGTTTGATAGACAAGACATCCCCCAATCAAAGCCATGACTATCCCTAATAAATCCATTATTGTCCAAATCCAAGTAAATCCTGTCCCTAAGAATCTTCTCCAATAACTTCTCTATCACTGTGGTAAGGCTCATCAGTCGAGAATTTCCTAGATTATCTGGTGCCATTAAGATTGCTGTTTTTTTTTTAATTTCACAAAGAGGAGACTGAAACTGGTGTCAATTGATGACAGATTTAGTAGATTAGGTCATGATGGTGTAATGAACATTCAATTATTCTGCTTATTTGCAACATCCCTTGCTTTCAAGCTGCTGGTGTTGATGAGGAAAGACTTGCATCTGCACCCCTTACAGCTCTAAAAACATTGACTGCTTAAAACCACTAGGAATTCAACATAATACATTAAAAGTATGTCACTACGTTTTCATATGCATCACATGTTTGGTCACTTGGAAAACAGATATTGCTTTGCCATTTGTTCTAGCAATTTAACTCTCTCATCAAGTATAGTGCCCCAAGGCACTGGTAACCATGGATCACCTGGAACTTACACTGATCCCTGGCAAGTTTGACAAATATTAGTGGTTTGCCATTGCCTTTTGCAGCTAGGCTAACCAGGAAACCGTCCCACTCTTACCACCCGCCTTTGAGTGTACTGGATGGGATGACAGGCTGACAAGCAATCTGTTTTGCAATGTTACAAATGCACCTTCCATGCCCATCAACCCCTGGAGTGCAACTTGACCGATGAGCCTCTGACACGTAGGATTCTTAAGGAGCTTGATAGGTTTAATGCTGAGAATGTTTTGCCTCATGGGAGAGTCGAGGGCATAATCTCAGAATCAAGGGGCACCCGTTTAAGACTGAAATGAAGTAGAATTTCTTCTCTTGGAGGGTCTTTGGACCTCCTTACCACACAGCTGTGGAGGTACATTCCACGTGTACATTCTAGGCTGAGATCAATAAATTCTTGATCATTCCGGAATCAGGGGTTTCAGATGAAATACAGAAAGGTGGACTGAGGAAGGGTGGAGCAGTCATGATGTTATTGAATGGTGGGTGGAATAGGCTCATGGGGCTGAATGTCCTCCTCCTCTCCCTATTTCTTATGGACTTGGATGCAGGGTCACTCACACTGTCGCTAGACATCTAGTGATGTGAGTACCTTCCAAAAATTACCAGGTGATCAGATAAGTCAAACTGTTTATATACACATCAAACAAATGATTCCCCACAAAGACAAGTTCGAATTCATTGGATGTTCATCTATCTATTTACGACCACTCAGCAAACATATGTGCTGACTCAACTTCACCACTGGCTTCCTGAACACTAATATTTTAATTGAAACAAGAACATACCCCTCCTGCTTTCAGCAATTTTCGACGGAATTCCTCCGTTGGGTTGTTGAAAGTGAGTTTTTCACATCGGAGGTGATTTACAGGCGGATGTCCTTCAAGGTGCAGGAATAAGTCATAATCAAACCGTACCTTCTTAGGCTCTTCCTAAAGAAGAAAAAGGATATAAAACTCACTGCGCAAGGTTTGTTATCAAAGATTCAAACTTAGGCTTTTAATTCTCCTATCTATGACCAAGCTAATTTTGTATCCAACTTGCCAAGTCACCATGGATTCCATATGATTTGATCTTCTGGACGAGCCCACCATTTGGGACCCTGTCAAACGTAAATCCTATGTAGACAACATCCACTGCTCTATACTCATCAACCAATTCCTCAAACAACTTTATCAAATCTGTCAAACAAGATCTGTCCTGTTTAAAGCCATGACTATCCCGAATAAATCCATTCTTTTCCAAATCTGAGTAAATCCTGTCCTTGAGACTCTTCTCCAATCATTTCCCCACCACTGACACAAGGCTCACCAGTCTATGATTTCCTGGATTATCCCTGTTGTCCTTTCTTAAGCAAAGGTACAATTTCTGTCAACAAGAGAGTTCTCAAGCTTAGTTCAAAAACTCTTCAACTGGTCAAAATGATTACAAAATTGAATCAAAATGATCACAAAGTAGTCAAACATCTGGATATTCACAGGGTTTGTGCTGCTCATTGCTGTAGTATGATTTACAGCACTGCATCTCGAGTAGGATACTGCCAACAGAAATAAGGTACTAAACAACTCCTCAGTACAGCATAAAGTTAACACCAATATACTGGGCAACAGCTCGAACTATGGCACAATCATAGCGGTACGAGTTCACATCTATCACTTTTCAACGCCTAATCCCAATCCTTGTAGTGTTCTGAATGGATTACCCATTTCGGCACAAGCAGCAACAACACATTTTCTGATCAGTGTCTTCGCAGGTTTCTAAGCTCAGTGCTGATTTCAATAATCTCAACACCTAACTTCCACCCCATTTTATTTCTGGCTTCTTTATTGGTTTTGGTTTTGGCAGTCTATCTGATTTCAGTCAGCAGCGTTCATCATTCTGCATTATTTGGTTTCTTTTCTTGTTCTGTTCACACTCCCTTTCAGTTTGCACCAATCCTTTTGCTGGATCATGTCTCCTGTCCTTCATTCTATCACGCTTCCTTTCTCCACCAGCCTCATGCACTCCCCTCGACCCTTGCACATTCTTGAAACCTATTATCTCCTTCACGTTCCAACGCTATTTCTAGCGATTTAACTCTTAAGCCAATAACACAACGCAAAAAATTTAGGGATAAAATTTCAGTGACATCTCAAGGTGAAAGGATGCTTTTCGGACTGGAGCAAATAGCAAGGAACTCTTTTAATTTCCTTTTGATAAGGAACAAGCAGTGCAGTCATGCAGTTCAACAAATCAGCAAAAGAAAATTTGCAGAGGATTTTAGGAGAATTTCCCCGCTACACACAAACACACATATGCTTGTGCACAAACAGAGAGCGAAGGCCTGAAAAGCATTAAACTTGGAATCGGATTCCTTTTCAACAGCCAATTGGTCATGCAATTGGTGATGATTAATTTAGGGTTAAGGGGAAAGAGCTGGTTCAGTCACAAAGCTTGACTATAACCTCCTTTGGAAATCGAGAGACCATGTAAAAATGGGAAAAATTGAAAACTTTGTACGGGGTGTTTACTACATAAAGTCTTGTTTTCTTTGGCAGAGCTGTTCTGTTGAAGAGAATCTCTTTGAAAGGTCAGACTATTATACCACTGTATTGGCGAGCAGGGATGGGGAGGGAAGGAATGACAAGTGATGGAAAATGCTTTGCGCTTAAAGTATTTTAAACCAAACTCTGAAGTGGTTTATCCTTCTGAAGAGCAGCAGTTTTCATATTTAGACCAGTCATTTACATTGAAATAGTTGTTTAAAAATTTTAAACTGGCTCCAAACATCAAAAATCAACAAATCCATTGTTGGCACATCCAATTCTTCTGTTAGCACCTACATTTGTTCTGATGGATGAACCAAAGCCTTATCAGACATATCACAGCAACATGACCACTGCCTCCATTAGAAAGAGGGTGGTATGTGTAAGGAATGAGCTGCCAGGGGAAGTGGTGGAGGCTGGTACAATTGCAACATTTAAGAGGCATCTGGATGGGTATATGAATAGGAAGGGTTTGGAGGGATATGGGCCGGTGTTGGCAAGTGGGACTAGATTGGGTTGGGATGTCTAGTCGGCATGGACGGGTTGGACTGAAGGGTCTGTTTCCATGCTGTACATATCTATAGCTCTATAATCACACTTATGAATTAACAGCAACTTAAGCAACGCCATTAATTCAGTCAATTATTAATTGCAATTTGACAAATTCCAATTAAAAGTTAAATTATTTGATCAATAATTTTATTTTTTTTTCCAACAAACAATTCTTTTAAACTTCACGATAAGATAGACAACTGTTGAAAAATGGGTGCTGTAAGCAGTTTATTAGCTGCATTAGCAAATACTTATGTATGTTCTTTTCATTTATATACATGGTAAGATAGCTATTTTGCTTAACATTTCATCATATGAAACAGTTTAGAAGTATTCACCTTCCTCACCAAACCATAGTAGGGTCATTCCTCGTTCTAAAGGATATAGTGCTGCACTTGCTCGAGTTCGGCCAATTCTTTTTGGGGATGGGGGGGGAATGATGAAGATGAGAAATTTATACTTTGTTACCAGTTAAAAACTTGAGTGTTGTTATGCAAATCCTATTAATGATACACTGCAAACTTCAATAGTCCACTTATTTCAGCGTACAATAGACTTCCAAAGCTCTACTGCAGAAGAACAATTTTTAAAAAGTCAGTTGAGAAATTTATCCTGTTGTCATTCCAACAGCAGAATAAGAAGCGCACGCTAATGTTAGATATCAACGTCTTTACCTTGTTTCTGAAATACACTTCAATCGGCATTATAAAACCAGCGTATCCGGACTCCTCCACTTTGTATGGTGGATCCTTGCACACTGCACTCAAAAAAGAAAGAGATTATGAAATAGTTCAGAATAGGAAATACCCATCCTGAAATAAAGGTAAATAACGGAATGCAATTAAGTCAAATCTTCTTAGAGGATACGAAAAAATTGCAAGCAACTCTTGCTTTAACATGCAAACAGGAAAAGAAACAGCATAAAATTTGGACAACTTGACAGAAGTTGGTTTTCCGCAGTCTGGGCATAGTTAAGCTTTCCACAAACGAGTAATCAGAGTGCCCTGCTTTGCCAGTGAACAATGACAATTATACAAATCCAGATCTTGAGATGGACCAACAACCTCGGAACTTTCTGGATCAATCCCCAGAAAGCACAACTCAACAGGAAAATCAGTCCCTTGCAACAATCTCTAAGAAAGCTAATTCATCCATAAACCTGAACAAGTCCAGAACCTTCTTGAACCAAGCACTTCTCTTTCATTCATAAATGTCTAAAATTGCCAAATCCCCCCCCTCCCCTCACCGAAGGAAAATGGGTTATTCCAGACAAACGTATTGCTCGCTAACTGCTGGAAAGTACCTTAAGCAACAGAGCTACTGAGAAACAATAAAAGAAATTGCTGGGAAAGCTCAGCAGGCTTGGCAGCATCTGTAAAAGAGAAATCAGAGTTAACGTTTCCTGTCCGGTGACACTTCCTCAGAACAATTGAGGTATGATTCACAGTTGTGTTAGATTTGTTTCAGTTTACAATGCAAAACTGAACGAATGATTGGTCTGTCTTGGGTACAGAGTCATAGAGAGATTTACAGATTGGAATAAAATATCTTGCCCAAGCATAAAAACGTCCTTCATTAAGTCTGTTTATACTTCAGAACTAAACTGTAGAGTAAAGTTGTAGCAAACAGCCAATCAAAATAAAATGAGAAAATGCTGGAAATAAATTACACTACTTGGATTCAAATGCGATCATGCACAAAGCTCTGTCCTAGTCTGCCATACTCATGTGCCCTCTACCAGGAAGCAGACACCTAGTCAAAAACATCTGACACTTCATTGCAGTATATGTCCTGTGTTGAACTCACTGTTACGTGTGGTACACTGGAAATATGGTGCCAAAAGATTCACTGAGGTGAATAATTCAAAAAGGAATTTAAAAGAACTGCTACTGAAACTTCTTTTTAAGAAACCGCTGAAGAGAAAACAGCTGTGGCTTTCCCCCAAGGAGCGACCACGGGGATAAGAGAGCTAACTAGGAGCTAGGAATTTTTTGCATCAATAAATGGCCAAAATATGCAATAACTACAGATTTGTTAAGCAAACCAGAGCAAGTACAAGTTGCTTCTCTTTCTCCACTGTTGGGAAGAGGCTGTTTTAAACTATATTCCACTCCAAATCTTTCTTACGTACAGAAGAACATACAGCAGAGATTTTAGAAGCTATAGAGGCATGCCTTCAGCCACAAGTTAACTTTATACATGACAAGTCCATATTCAATGAGGTAACAAAGTGAGAGACAGTTCATTGATCATACATAATGTCATTAGCCTGAGTTTGCAGAAACTTGTGAATCTATGCAATTAAGAGATGAGCTAAGTGGACACAGGAATTTTGAAGAACAAAAGGGATCTCGGAGTGCAGGTTCATAGCTCCTTGAAAGTAGAGTTGCAGGTAGATAGGATAGTGAATGCGGTGTTTGGATTGCTTTCCTTTATTGGTCAGAGTATTGAGTGTCGGAGTTGGAAGGTCATGTTGTGGTTGTACAGGACATTGGTTAGGCCACCTTTGGAATATTGCACGCAATTCTGATCTCCTTCCTAATGGAAGGATGTTGTGAAACTTGAAAGGGTTCAGAAAAGATTTACAAGGATGTTGTCAGGGTTGGAGGATTTGAGCTTTAGGGAGAGACTGAACAGGCTGGGACTGTTTTCCCTGGAGCATCGGAGGCTGAGTGGTGATCTTATACAGGTTTATAAAATCATGAGGGGCATGGATAGGATAAATAGACAAAGCCTTTTCCTAGGATGGGGGGAGTCCAGAACTAGAGGGCATAGATTTAGGGTGAGAGGGGAAAGATATAAAAGGGACCCAACGGCCAACCTTTTCATGTGTATGGAATGAGCTGCCAGAGGAAGTGGTGGAAGCTGGTACAATTACAAGATTTAAAAGGCATCTGGATGCATATATGAATAGGAAAGGTTTAGAAGGATATGGGCCAAGAGCTGGCAAAACTAGATTGGGTTAAGGTATCTAGTTGGCATGGACGAGTTGGACTGAAGGTTCTGTTTCTGTGCTGTACATCTCTATGACACTCGGACTCTAAAAAAAGTGAAAGCATGCTTTGGTGAAGCCAAGTCTGCACTCAGGAGAGAAACTGACTTGTGCAGAAGTGCCGAAGTTGTCAAAAGGTAGAGCATTTTCACAAGATTGTTAAAGCAGAGGTGTAGAAGTGGGCTAAATCAAGTCTGCTCCCCCATTCTATGAGGTTACGCTGTTTGTCCTCAACTCTACTTTCCTGCCCTTTTCCTGCAACCTTCAATTGCCTTGCTGTCCATGTCAACCTTGAACATACTTCACGATCCAATCACAAACTCCTCCCGAGTAAAGAATTCAGCAAAAAATAAATAAAGGTTCCTCATCTCAGTCTTGAACATGCAACCCCTCATTTTGGAGATTATGCCCTCTGGGGCCAGACTTTCCCACAACAGGAAACAAACTTGCCACATCTATCCTTTCAAGCCCACTAAGAATTTTGCATACTTCAATAAAGATCGACTCTCTAATGATTACAAGCCCAATCTACTCAACCTCCTCTCTCAAACCTGGGATCAGCCCCAGAGTGAACCTTCTCTCGTCAGCTCCAATTCTTCTTTCCTTCGGAAATGGGGCCCAAAACTGTTCAGTATTCTAGCTGTGGTCTGACGAGTGCCTTGTATAATTTTAGAAAAACCTCCCTATTTTTACATTCCAATCCTTTTGAAATAAAGGCAACATGCCATTGGCCTTCCTGATCATCCGCTGAACCTGAGTACTACCTTGTGATTCAGGCATTTCTACCTCACCTCTGTGCTGAAGTTTTCTGCAGTCTTTTTTCCAAATTATAGTCAGCTCTTCTACTCCTCCTGCCAAATCGTACAACCTCAGTTCTCCACTTTATATTTGTTTCCAAGTTGTTGCCGATTCACTCAACCAGTCTATATCCCTCTGTAAATTCTGTCACCCTCAGTACTTGTCTTCCCACTTATTTGTGCGTGATGTGCAAACGTTGCTATGATACATTCACTTTCCTCATCCAAGTCAAGTACACTGTAAATAAATTGTAAATACACTATAAATAATTGCAAATACACGAAACAATTTTTGTCCCAATTCCTGTACACTCCTTACAGGTTGCCAACCTGAACATGTTTCCCTTCTCCTAACTCTTTACTGCTGGAGTTATTGAATCCTCCATCCATGCTAATACACTCCCTAAACACCATGGGGTTTCACCTTATTAAGCTGTACCTTATCAAACCCCTTTTGTATATCCACATTACGTCAACCAATTTCCATTTATCTGTCACGCTTGTTCCTTCCTCAAAAGGATTCCACTAAAATTGTCAGATATATTTCCCCTTCACGAGGCCTTTTACATGATTGTATGATGTACTTCCAAATCTTTCAATATTATACCTTTTAAAGTAGACTAACATTTTCCCTAACAGTTATTCAACTGTCTTATTTTTCCTTCTTTTTGGTTCCCTCACCTTTGGAAGAAGGCATCAACATTAGCAGTTTTCCAATCCTCTGGATTATTGGGAGATTACTATCAGTGCATCCACTACCTCTGTACCCATTTCCTCGAATATACCAGAATGTAAACCATCAGATGTGGGGCATTTATTAGCCTTTGGACTCCTTAGTTCTCTAGTACTCATGATGGAGCAGACTAGGTGTCCATGATGTTGACAGAGAGTCTACCCTGGTGTCCAGAGTAATGGCATATCTGCAAATACCGCAGAAGACATCATGTGTAAGAGAAGGCACGCTCAGTGTGGAGAAACCTGTGTCCCCATTGTGAAGAAGTTGAACACTTTTGCACACGGGTGGGTGGCTGAAAAGCACAAGGTGATTTAAATGGCCAATGGAGAGATAAGGACTCAAAATTCTGATGAACCACTGAACTAATCTGTTGCCTGGCATGCAGCAGATAGGGCAGAGATGGAAGTTTGTGACTGTCGACATGAGGACTAACTGCAGAAGGAGAACGTCAGATCAATGTAAAATGCCAGACAGACGCTGGTGTATCATGAAATGTCATATCTTAAAGATGGCTCAACTTGGCAATTCAAAAATGAAGCCCACAAAAGGAAGGTTCAGCCTGTATGATGGCACCACACTCGTGCCAACAGGGCAGATTATTCTGTCGGCCCACTGTGACAACATGAAGGAGGAGTTTGTCGGAGTGTTATGGATGTGCAGTATTCTCAGGGCCCAGACTAAGCAGTACCATTCACTAAGGTCAAGCAGCTGGTGACTACCATGCCAGTGCTGAAATACCACAAGGTAAATGGAGAAGCTATCTGCAGTGTGACAACAGTGAGAGAGCACTTAGAGCAATCCAAATGCATTCACACCCAAGGTGCTAACATTAAAATACTCTTCCTATAGCATAACAAAAATCAAGTGAAATCAGAAGCAGTGAAAGGCCGGAGTGAAAAATAAATAAAAATCTGAAGTGGAGCAGCAGAAAACCAAATTTCATTTTGATCAAACTCGCAAAACCATTGCCAGAATGTTGGAGCAGAAAGCCAGTCAGAGGACAATCATTCAACAATCTCAACAAACTTCAGCCCAAATGCTAACTTGGGAGCACGCTAAAGCAGTTGTCTCAATCGTATACAGATGAGCCAGAATGAGCAGCACAACCACAGGTACATCCTGCTCCTCGGATGCTGCCTGACCTGCTGTGCTTTTCTAGCACCACACTCTTGACTCTGATCTCCAGCATCTGCAGTGCTCGCTTTCAACCACCGGTACAGACAGGGGTCAAATCACAGGGTCCTCAACTGGTCCACTGCTTTTGGTGATGCTAACTTCCTGCCTCAGTATCTTTGCCTCACCTGCTCCCCTCCATTCTTGTGGGGCACGCCTTGTCTGACTGGAGTCAAAAAAATTGGTTTTCCTAGCAAATGCGACCACCAGTGTAAGCTTAGTGTGTGCCTGACACAGACTGAATAAGTCTTTTTAATGAGTACAGTCATTGTCTCGTTAGATTGGATGTGCAAACAAACAACAGTAAGAGAAAAAGGTGATGACAATGATCATAACAAGACTATCATTTAGTCTGTGCCAAGCACTGATCAGGTAATATACACATCCCAATCCAAACCACTTTCTGCATAAGAACATTGCTCCTGCGTAGCCTGTAGTTTTTTTTCAAAAACCAGTCACCTTGAATCTGCGTTTTCTGATTATTGATCCTCCACCCAACCCTTCATTTTTTTGGTGTTTTTTTTTAAAAAAACACACATCTGTCAAGTCTCTAAGCCCGCATGCTGTTGCGATGATTACTTTCTGTGGCAAAGTTACCTCTTAACTACCACATAATTGCAGCTACTTCACATCACTGAAGGCATCTTAATTGCTTTGGTAGACACAGTCTGATGTGCCTTTTGTGAAGCAAAATTCCAGCACAACATTCTAAAGGTGCAATCTGTGCAGAAGAAGTGAAAGAGTTAATTGCCTCACCATTATATTGACAGCAAATACTGACCATTTCGTGCAACAAAGACAAAATAAAAAGATGTGCACACATTGAAGCATGAGAATTTGGTTCCACAAATATGAAGCTTGCCAAGCTGCAATAACTCAGCACAAATTTTTCTGGCAATATAATCAATTATATTTTCTAATGAACTATTTCCACCAATTCAAAATAGGAGCTGAAAACAAGCTGACTAGCCGTAGGCATTTGCTGGTGCTCAAGAAAACACAGTTTCAGGATTTCACATGTAATCAGATCACCTCTATGTTTAACATAAAACACTGAGTGTGGCTGGTCAGAATTTAATTATGCTTATTGGTACATAATTCGAGTATTTCCATTTGGTAGGAGACTTTAGGCAGGTAACTTTGCATGCTTTTAATTATTAGTCAAGATGGAAAGCAAACATATTTTCAGTTTGGAGGGATACACCATTTCCAAGAACAGAGCATTTCCAAAATAGGAAGAGACCACTATCATTGACCTGATAGCCAGCAATCTTCTCAGACTTCATTCATTCTCTTCCTCAACGAGGTTAGAGATCGCAAACTTAATTTTCAAACCCTCGAGTGGTAATCTGAATGGTCAAGTGCATTGCTAGCATCAACTTTGCTTTACTGACCTGCCTAATTTAAAAATTTATGGTATAATGTATTGAACCCTTCACCATAATTAGCACCTTAACCTTTTCTGCAAAAACATTTGAAACTTCAAAAGAGATGCTTCATTGCTCCTTTTCAAATGGAACAATTATTTGCAAAGTTTAACAACAGATTGATGAAGAAAAATATTACATAGCTCTGAATCACACTTACGCTTTACTCTTTTGGAAATGAATTGAAAAGGAAGACTTAAGCAGACCAGGATTGAGGGCAGCACAGCTTAATATCTGTACAAACAGGTACAATTGTTAACATTTTGACAATATCTGCAAACAGTCAATAAATGGCACACAAACTAAGACCATCCTTATGGATCATTTAAGTAACATATTAGGAACCATGACTGGATCTTTAAAAAGCAGAAATTTCTACTCAACTTGCGCAAAAGCATCAACCAAAAGTCACTTAATCCACAAGGCAGCTATGTTCGAGACTGATACCCACTAAATCTTGTTGCAGGATGAGATACAGTAGAACTTTAATATAAAAAGCACACAAAAACGTGGTGGTTCAGGCAAAACGTTACGTCCTTTAATAACATCCTCGACAAGGAAATGCAGGTGCTTCACTGCTCCATTATTGCTCAAAGTACCACAGCCAAATCATACCTCCTCTGGAAATCTCAGCCAGGCCAGAGGTAGTATTCAAAATACTTGACACAGAGCTGTCTTTAGAAGTTACTAGTTCTCCAAAGGTGATTCAGTGGAGGCAAAGCTGCATTGTGATTGCTTGCACAATTGGGGAAGTTGCTGGATTCCTTTAGGAGGTTATTCAAAATAAACAAATCTAATATGACCTACAATCATGGACAGATTAGAGAACAGAAGTTGCAGGGTCCGTTGATGAATATTTAAAAATAAATTAATCGGGCTCAACAAAGGCTTGGAAGCTTTGATTACAATGTTTCTCATCAGGAGTTCAAATCCATTCATGCTATCTCTGGGTCACTGAAATCAGTATCATTACCAAACATTAGTTCACTGGCTACACGGCTGGTTTGCAATGCAGACTAATGGCAACAGCGTGGGTTCATGCTGCACCAGGAATTGGTGAATCATCGATGTGGTTATCATGGAGACTCTCCTTCTCAACCTGTCCCCTGGCCTGAACCATGCTGATCCTCTGGTTAAAGTACCACCAGTCATCACACACACACACACACTCTAACCAGAGAACAGCTCTGTGGTCCTCACCTTTGTCATAACCACAGTTCATTACTCTGCCACATAGATTCAGACTGGGCCAGGAGAGACCTCTTTTGATTTAAGACAGAATCCAACTGGATCAGAGGAGGTGCTGATTGAATACTATCCTCACATTTATAATCCACTGCCAGATTGATCTTTGGGCATCAGAAAGTTACAATGATTACAATCAGCTTCATGTGAATAAATGGAAGAGTTATCACACATTAAGCCCCCCATTCGAGCTTAAAACTTTTCGGGGAAAAAAAAAAGAAATTTTGACTAATCATGCTCATTGCAATGGCCTAAGAAACAGTGAACGAACTGCCTACCAACTGAACCATGACTGGCCTTTACTTTTTGGGTTTCGCGTTTATAAACCAGTCAAGGGATTTGTCAATCAGGCTCCAAGATATACAAATGATAGGGGAACAGATACCAAACACTTAGTGCCTTAAGAACACTGACTTGCTAGAGTAGTTTTCTGCCCTCATCCGCAGCCCCTCGAGTTCTTTGACGGAAATCTACTTGGAATGCTTGACGAAGTAATAGAGCCAATAGAGGCAGTTGGAATGGAGATACACTAGTTTTAATCACAAGGACTAAAAATACAAACCTTGCTGCTTTATACTTCAACATGTAAATCAATACACAAAAGGTGGTGGTCAAGTGGGTATAGACCTGACCATGAGCTTCGAAATTATAGTGGGAAACAAATCTGCTGCGGGTTGTTCACAGTATCGCTATATATTGTTACGAACTGGTGATCTACTTTTAAAATTGATCCCATTCATATTGTTTGTCGATAAAATGTGGAGCTGGAGAAAGCACGGCAAGTCAAGCAGCATCAGAAGATAGGGAGAATCAACTTCTCAGGCAGGACTCTTCAAGGGTCTTCTGATGCTGCTTGACCTGCTGTGCTTTTTCCAGCCCCACATTTTATCATCTCTGACTTTCCAGCATCTGCAGTCCTCACTATCCCATTAGCATTACCGCAGGTCCATGCAACAGATGGATGGATCTCTACATCTCTACAAGGTCGGATAGAATTCTGTAGGAGTGACAGTCAGGACAGATAAAGTGGAAAAATAATCAAAACAGCCCCTAACCCAGACACTGTCTAATATAATCAGGGCCTCTGCTTAAGCTTTGCCAAGCTCTGACCTCATTTTCCAATAAGCTTGGTGCTGACCCTGGCATGCCCCCCTGCAGTCTGGATTCAACCGCAGTTGAGGCCCTGGCTAGGTGATGACACTAGAATGGAGGGCTTTGTGGGTACAGATTGCAGGTAAACCCAATTCTGCTTCTCTGCTGCGGATTCCTAAAGAAGGGCTCTTGCCCGAAACGTCAATTCTCCTGCTCCTCGGATGCTGCCTGACCTGCTGTGCTTTTCCAGCGCCACACTCTCGACTCCTCCAGCTGCTGCTGACAGCTGACACCACAGCTTGGATGCCCAGCCTTCAACTAGTTGAAGTACAGCCGGTTCTGATACAACACGAAAGTTCTGCTCTTTTGCAATCTTGCTTTATATGAAAATTGTGCAATAGCCGCACTGTTTAAACTAATGGGGCCAGAATTGCATTATAGCCAATACAGGTAAGGAAAGTTTGCATTCTACAAATCACACTCAATCCTTCAATCACGTTAAAGAAATACGTGTTATAGCAGAACTGACTGTATATCCCATTCAGCACAGGTGTTTGTGACGGAGGACTTCCTCAAAGTGAAGGCTGGATTTTTTTCTCTGTGCTACGGTCACTCCTACCAATACTATCATAAACAGATGCATCGCTGCAGGTGGATAGCTAAGAGGGAGGTCAAACAGGTTTTTCCCTTGTTGGTTCCTTCCTCACTTAGCCAGTGCAATCATCAGATGCCATATCACTTGCCCTTCACTCCTCCCTAGAACATCTGGACACCAAGAACAGCTATGTAAGAATCCTACTCATTGACTACAGTTCAGCCTTCAACACTATATCCCCTCGAGACTGATTACTAAACTTAGTGATCGTGGACTGAACCCCACTCTCTGCAACTAGATCTCAGTTTCCTGACCCACAGGCCACACAGTGAAGATTGGGGACAATATTTCATACTCACTAACACTCAACACTGGAGCCCCCCAGGGGTGTGTACTCAGCCTCCTACTATACTCACTGTATACCCATGCCTGCGTCACCAAATACCAGACTAATGCCATTTACAAGTTTGCTGATGACACCACCATTGTAGGTCGAATCTCAGATGGTGACGAAATAGACGAGAGGTGGAAGATCTGGAAAAATGATGCACTGAGAAAAACCTAGATCTCAATGCCGGCAAAACCAAGGAACTCATTATTGACTTTCGGCGGGATGTCATTCATGTCCCCCCTACACATTAACAGCACAGAGGTGGAATGAGTGGAGTGTGTCAAGCTCCTGGGAGTGGTCATCCACAACAAACTTTCTTGGACTCTTCATGTAGATGCACTGATTACAAAGGTCCAACAATGTCTCTTCTTCCTCAGGCAGCTGAGGACATTTGGCATGACGACGAATACCCTTGCCAACTTTTATAGATGTGCCATCGAGAGCATTCTGTCTGGATGTATCACTACCTGGTATGGCAACTATACCATTCAAGATCGGAGACAGTTACAGAGAGTGGTGAACTTGGCCCAGACAATCACAAAGGCCAACCTCCCATCTATAGAATCCATCTACCAGGCCCGCTGTCAAGGAAAGGCCGCCAGCATTCTCAAAGATCCATCCCACCCTGGCAATGTTTTTCTACAACTTCTCCCATCAGGGAGAAGGTACAGAAGCCTGAACACGCGCACCAGTTGGTTTCATAACAGTTCCTACCCTACTGTTGTTAGAATACTGAATGGACTCTCAAACTCTGAGCAATTACCTGTACCTGTGTTTTTGGTTTTGCTGCTGTTTACCTATTATTTACTTAGCTATGCTACTAAACTCTGACCTGCCTGTATTGCTCACAACACAGAGCTTTTCACTGCGTGTCGGTACATGTGACAATAAATTCAATTCAATTCAATCCAATCATTACTGGCACTACCAAGCCACTCTTAGTGCTGGGGCTTTGAAATACTCCACTCAGAGTACATTCTGTGACCTTGCCCCCCTCAGTCCGATTCCCAAGTATCGTTCAACACGGAGGAACACTGATTCATCAGCTTTGGGTATAATCAGTAGGAGGTTTCCTCACCCAGGTTTGCTGAGGTACATGAGATTTCATTGGGTCCAGAGTGGATGCTGAGGACAAGACAACTCTCCCTACTGACCGTGCACCACTACTTACTACCTCTGGGTTGGTCTATCCTGCTAGTGGGACAGGACACATCCAGACAGGACGATGGGACAGAGACAGAGACCGAGACCATGTCAGGATGTTGCTGGACCTGCCCAGCAGAAAACTCTCCCAAGCTCCAGATGTTAGTCAGGCGAACTCTGCAGTGCTAGCAAGGCTGCACCACTGTCCTTTCTGGCTCCATGGTCACTCATTCATCCACCCAGTGTCATTTCATCTTCCAGACTTTGCAACAGTTAGATACAGTGGAGTACTGGTAATTCAGGAAGGCAATGGCGTAGTGGTATTATCGCTAGACTGTTAATCTTGAGATCGAGATTATGTTCTGGGGCCCTAGGTTCGAATCCTGCTACAGTCGACAGTGGAATTTGAACTCAGTAAAATATAGAGTCATAGAGATGTACAGCATGGAAACAGACCCTTTGGTCCAACCCATCCATGCCGAATCCCAATCCAATCTAGTCCCACCTGCCAGCACCCGGCCCATATCCCTCCAAACTCTTCCTATTCGTATACATCCAAATGCCTCTTAAATGTTGCAATTGTACCAGCCTCCACCATATCCTCTGGCAGCTCATTCCATACACGTACCACACTTTGTGTGAAAACGTTGCCCCTTAGGTCACTTTTACGCCTTTTCTCTCTCACCCTAAACTTATGCCCTCTAGTTCTGGACTCCCTGACCCCAGGGAAAAGACTTTGTCCATTTATCCTATCTATGCCCCTCATAATTTTGTAAACCTCTATAAGGTCACCCCTCGGCCTCCAACACTCCATGGAAAACAGCCCCAGCCTGTTCAGCCTCTCCCTGTAGCTCAGATCCTCCAACCCTGGCAACGTCCTTGTAAATCTTTTCTGAACCCTTTCAAGTTTCACAACATCTTTCCGATAGGAAGGAGACCAGAATTGCATGCAATATTCCAACAGTGGCCTAACCAATGTCCTGTACAGCCGCAACATGACCTCCCAACTCCTGTACTCAATACTCTGACCAATAAAGGAAAGCATACCAAACACCTTCTTCGCTATCCTATCTACCTGCGACTCCACTTCCAAGGATCTAGAATTAAGAGTCTAATGAAGGCTACGAATCCATTGTCAATTGTTGGAAAAGCCCACCTGGTTCACTAATGTCCTTTTGGGAAGGAATCTGCTATCCTTACCCAGTCTGGCCTACACGTGACTCCAGACCCACAGCCACGTGGTTGACACTTAACTGCCCTTGGTCAATTAGGGATGGGCAATAAATGCTGCCCTGGCCAGCTCATGCCCTCACCCTGTGAATGAATTAAAGCAAAATTCTGAAGTCCACTGCCAAGTTAATCCAGTGCAACAATATTCCCATTAAACAGGGGTCGCTGATCAATTTAGGGAATGGAGGAACTGAATTCTCAAATTGTGTTGAACAATCTCTCAGCCAATGATGCACAAGCAGATGTTACACAGCTGCTGGTGACTTCTTTCAGCTGCACACTCAAAACAGAAGTTCCCCGCCTGACCACTTCCAACATGGTTCAACTCTCACGTATGCACAACTTCAAACCTCCTCACAAAAGTATTTTCATAATAAAGAAAGAAGACTTTGCAAAAACAAAAACACAGAACAACTGGCTTGGCCTTTGAATCTGAAGGAACCATTATCTTGAACTTCTAGCTTCAAGTTTTATCTGAAAATGTTAACATGCAATTTCTTCTTCTTGCTATTTAAGTTCAACATCATGATGGTCGCAAACTGGAACACATGCACAGGTTTTGCATTCAGCACTCCGGTGCCAAGCACTCTCCATTCCACCTGAAAGCAGAGGGAACTTTACCCGGTTTGCTCCTGGACACCTGAAAAGATCAGGAAGGCAATGGAAAACAGCCTTCTGCTGCAAGATGAATCCACCTTCGATTCCAGACCACAGAAGAAAAATGGTATAAAGTCCAAATGCTGTTTCATGCACATCAGTACAGTATCCACTTGGGACTGGGATTGCTGTGGACAAGGGAATTGCTGTTAGACAAAAAAAATCCCTTGTTTGCAAAATGGGCTGGGCGACAGAAACTTTTTGAAAAAAAGCCCAAAACTGAAGGTAATGGTAAACCATATAGTGAATTATTCCATCAAAAAAAAACCCAGCAAGTTGGGCTGACAAATAAGAACAAGCCAGAACCTCAATCTGAAAATCCCAAGTTTCTGAAACACAGATGGTGGTCACAGCAATAACTCAAAACATGCCAAATAAGCAGGACATACGCATTTAAAAATATATAATTCTCAGAATTCTTTACTAAAACTCGCCTGACATTGCCAAGGACTAGAGTTCAGTCCCGGCCTCGGGTGATAGTCCGTGTGGAGATTGCACATTCTCCCAGTGTCTGCGTGGGTTTCCTCCCACAGTCCAAAGATGTGCAGGTTAGGATGGATTGGCCATGGGAAATTGCCCTGTGGTGCCTGGGATATGTAGGTGAGGTAGATTAGCTAGGATAAATGTGGGGTTACAGGATGGAGTGGGGTGTACTCTCTGGGCCAAATAGCCTCTTTCCACAACGTAGGGATTCTATGATTCTATGACATACCAATATGTACATGAAAAGCCATGGTGCGAATTTATTACTTGCCAATTGAATTTTGGGCAAATGTTTGGGAGAAGCTTGGTTCAGAACAGCTCGATTGCATTGTTCAAACTGGCCTGTTGTCACCAGGAAGGTCCACACACATTGGAATGATTTGATTTTTTTTAAAATCACACTGCATTTTCAAACATTTCCTTCTGAAAGCTCAATTTGGATAAAATGCAAGGATTTGCATTTTCATATAACAAACAGGGGCAGGACTTGTACAGTTAATGCTCTGGCCTTGGGTAGTGTTGCAGAGGGTCCTAGGGGTTCAGGTACATAATTCTTTGAAGATTGCATCTCATGTAGACAGGGTGGTTAAAAAGGTGTTTGGCACGCATGCCTTCATTGCTCAGTCCTTTGAGTATACGATTTGGGACGTCATGTTGGAGGTTGTACAGGACATTGGTGAGGCCTCTTCTGGAGAACTGTGTTCAGTTCTGGTTGCCCTGCTATAGGAAGGATATTATTAGGCTGAAGGGTGTTCAGAAGAGGTTTACCAGGACGTTGTCAGGTACGGAAGGTTTGAATTATAAAGAAAGGCTTGATAGGCCGAGACGTTTTTCACTGGAACGGAGGAGATTGCGAGGTGACGATAGAGGTTTATAAAATCATGAAGGGTATAGATAAGGTAATGGTAGGTATCATTTCCCGAGGATGGGCAACCTTCAAAACCAGCAAGCATATTTTTAATGAGAGGGAAGAGAGATTTAAAAAGACATGAGAAGCAATATTTTTTACACAGAGGGTGATTTGTATGTGGAATGAATTTCCTGAGGGCACAGTTACAATGTTTAAAGACTCTTCGATAAGTACATGAATAGGAAAGGTTTGAAGGGATATGGGCTAGGAGCAGGCAGGTGGGACTAGATAAGTTTGGGATTATATTCAGCATGGACTGATTGGACTGAAGGGACTGTTTCCATGCTGTATGACTCTGCCTCCAAGAGCTATAAATTTTAGCTAATTTTACATTTAAAAATATTAGCATGGATATAGCATAGGAACAGGAGGAAGGTGACATTGAGAGTCAGGTCTTTGCCAGTCCTCTGTAAAGATTTAAGCCCACCCGATGCCCAGTCCTACTCCTGCTATAACCTTCACACAATATTTCCTTTTAAATGCTTAACCAAATCTCTTCTGAAAGACACAATCAACTGTGCCTCACCCCTTTCAGCAAGTGTATTCAGATCCTTATTACTGATCCCGTGACATTTTTTCTTCAAGTCACATTTAGGTAGATCACTTTAAAATCCATGCCCTCTGGTCCTTTTGCATTTGAGGGAACAGCTTCTCACCCTCCTCTGCCTAGGCATCTTAAATCCAGTCTCTCACCAAGACAGACAACTCCACCTTCTATAATCTATCCATGTAACTGAAGTCCCTCGCCATTACATTGAGCCTCTCACAGCCTGGATACGTGCCCTCATGAGTGTTGGCCAGAATTGGACCAGTTGAGACCTTCCCACTGCGACACAGAGATTGAGATTGCATTGAGATCCACTACACATAGATCCAATGTAACTTCCTAGCTTTTTGCACACTCGACCTGCATTTATTAACCACTTTCTCAACCAGGCCTGCTACTTTTAATGATGTGCGCAAAGTTATCCTCAGGTCTCGGTTCCTGTACCACCTTTGCAATTGCTTGCTTGCTTTCTTTTTGGTTCTTCTCATTCTCCCAGTCAAAAGATACCACTTTTCTGCATGAAATTTCATCTGTCAAGCATCTACCCATTCCATCAGTCTATGCCCAAATCCATCAATACCCTCAACAAATCACAATACCTTCAAGTACTGTCATCTCCAAAATTTTAAAAATGCACTTGTACACCTAAATATCAGGAATTAATAAAGATCAAGAATACTAAAGGATCAGATGTAAAAATATTTAGAGTTTGTTCTACTAAATTCACTTTTTTTTACTTTCAAATGTTAAATTTCCCACGTTTTAAATTTCACCTAGAAAACACAAAATTCATATTGGTTAATTAAAAGTAAAACTGAAAGAGCCAATTATTATTAAATTTGAAGTTATTAATTTTTACCCTTGCAAAGATCTCACTTGCAATTTCTACTGAAATCACATATATATTTCTCACACAGACACAAAAATTGCATTTCACAGATTTCCATTGTGACAGTGGGAGACTGTTTACAGGAGCACAGTTATGAAGTGGTAAATGGTTCATGTTTAAAAAGGTTACACTGCAGCTATTGTTGAATATGATCCTGCAGTTAATTTCTTTCTTTTGGTGCAATCTCGTTCCAGTTTCCAACGGAACTTCTTCGATCACATGACTACATTTGAATTGACTCATTTCCAAAAACTACTTCATATTTGTTACAGATCATGAAGTTAATTGGCCAATTACATATTCAGTCTTTAAACTGAATGAGCCAGGCAAGTTCTACATTAGTGACATGCCACCTGTAGAGCTTTCCTCAACTTAATTCCACTAATTCCCAAATTCAGAGTAGATTTTAATTCAGTAAATTTTGGGAGTACAGCCAGTGCACTGACCCCAGGAAATATGCTACTTGCTAACTATGCACTGACGCAAAGATATTTCCAAGTAACATTCCAGAGGCTTTCCTACCTAGAAGATCACAGCCTGTTCGAAGGCCAGAAATTTGGAAATCAAATTGCTAGAGTGCACAAACAAGTTGCGCATTCAGACAAAAAGCACCAGCCACCATCTATCAAGATGGCAATGGAAAAATCTCTTTTTTTGGACTAGGTTTTGGCATCTGAAAACAGAAGAAGTCGCATTTATTTACTTCAACAAGCTGGCAACAATTCTGGGAAATGAAGGGGGGGGGGGGGGGTGGTGGGAGATTATTCTGAAGAGGAAGATCCAAGGATCTCTCTCTCTTTACAAGAGAGCAGTCCCAAAACAAATGGCTAAACGAATGCCAGCGATGCCTTAAATTTAACCGAGCAGGTGGTGTATTTGTTTTTAACTGCAGTAATCACAATCAAGACAAACTAAAATTACCAGAGTAATTTGCACATGAAATAAAAATTTTCTCCAACAATACGACTTAAAGAAGAAATATTTGACAACAAATAATACTAAAAAATTCTTCCTAATTCCAACATACTTTCAACGAACCTGCCTGGCTTCTTTGTCTTTGTATTTCCATTCAAATTGTTCTCTGCTTAAATGGTTCAAACTACAACATCAAACTACAATTGACTTGTCTTAGTCAAAAGGCCATGACCTACTCTGTTGATGAATTCTGTGATCCTAGCAAACTTTGATTTTCGTTTTGACTTTCAATTTGGGCTGTCAGGGAAAGATGGACAAGAGTTGGTTTCTCCATATCGCCGTTGGCCAGATTACCTCCTCTACGCTAATGGCTGTGAGACACCAATAGAGTTTATCTCTGATCATATCTGAATCAACCTATCTTTCTAACATTTGCAAACATAAGGACAGGTCATAATTTCAATCATTGTTCACCACAACTGTTCGCCAGCACAGAGGTCTTGCCGAATTCTGCCATGACTCGACGTCACGCTATTCGGTAGAGTAATGAAAATGTTTGATCCCCATGCTTCTTATTGCTGAGACAGAAACACTCATCACACTTTCTTTAAGCCAGTCATATATAACATAGTTGAAAATGTGTTGCTGGAAAAGCGCAGCAGGTCAGGCAGTATCCAAGGAGCAGGAGAATCTACGTTTCGGGCATGAGCCCTTCTTCAGGAATGAGGAAAGTTGGTCCAGCAGGCTAAGATAAAAGGTAGGGAGGAGGGACTTGGGGGAGGGGCGTTGGAAATGCGATAGGTGGAAGGAGGTCAAGGTGAGGGTGATAGGCCGGAGTGGGGATGGGGGTGGAGAGGTCAGGAAGATGATTGCAGGTTAGGAAAGCGATGCTGAGTTCGAGGGATTTGACTGAGAAGATGGGGGGGAAAGTGAGGAAACTGGAGAAATCCGAGTTCACCCCTTGTGGTTGGAGGGTTCCTAGGCGGAAGATGAGGCGCTCTTCCTCCAACCGTCGTGTTGCTATGGTCTGGCGATGGAGGAGTCCAAGGACCTTGTGGACCTGACGAGGGAGTCACGGAGGGAGTGGTCTTTTTGGAATGCTGATAGGGGAGGGGAGGGAAATATATCCCTGATGGTGGGGTCCATTTGGAGGTGGCGGAAATGACGGCGGATGATACGCTGTATATGGAGGTTGGTGGGGTGGTAGGCGAGGACCAGTGGGATTCTGTCCTGGTGGCGATTGGAGGGGCAGGGCTCAAGGGCGGAGGAGCGGGAAGGAGAGGAGATGCGATGGAGGGCATCGTCAACCACGTCTGGGGGGAAAATTGCGGTCTTTGAAGGAGGCCATCTGGGTTGTACGGTATTGGCACTGGTCCTCCTGGGAGCAGATGCGGCGGAGACAAAGGAATTGGGAATATGGGATGGCGTTTTTACAGGGGGCAGGGTGGGAGGAGGTGCTCCTGTTCCTTGGATGCTGCCTGACCTGCTGCGCTTTTCCAGCAACACATTTTCAGCTCTGATCTCCAGCATCTGCAGTCCACACTTTCTCCTCGAAGATATATAACATAGTTGACCATTTTACCATTTCAAGCAGCAAGCTACGTTTTCTGTGCTTGTTGCTAATTTCTCTGGCAGACACAGGCATGTCATTGCGTATGCAAATTAATTTAGTTAATCCTGGCTAGAAATGAATCGGTTTTCATGGAAAGCTTAAGGTATCACCTACATCAACATGACCAGACCGGTCATAATCAAGATCACATTTGCTGAGCTTGTCACTCAATCCTTCTTGCTCAACAAGAAATCATTCTGTTCTCCTCACTCTCTCTCAGTATCAGTCTTACTGAGCTCGTCCACAATTTTAATTATATTTTCTTCAGCCAATTTCTTCACATCAAGACGACTCAATCCCCTCCTACCACCACCACCGGGAATATTGATGATATGAGATAGTGTGGATCAGTATGATGCATGCTTACATCAAAGTTCACTCAACACCAGAAGTGCTGTTATTGCAAATGGCCAGACAATCCACACCAGTTCTGCATTCAGGATTATCTCAATCTCAAAGGGATTTCCAAGCCTAACAGATTTGCTGCAGCTGTATTAATTATGAAAGTTGGTGGCGATTTTTGTTTGTCCAGAGAATGAGGGCATTGTTGGCTCACCCAGCATTTGTTTCCCATGCCTAATTTCTTGGAAAAGGGCAGGGTGAGCTCCCTTCTCAGACTATTGCAGTGGGGGTTACCCACAATGCTGTGTGGAAGTCCCAGAATTTAGGCCGAGCAGAAAGTGAGTGAAAGATATAATTCCAAGTGAGGCATTTGGGAGGTTCCATTTTTATTGTGGGCACCAAACTTCTCTTTCACCTTAGGTTCTGCAATCTTCCACATGCTGTTTGCCTGTTCTCAAGCTGGAGTGCAACTCTTAACCTTGCTGGTAAATATCAACTTATGTTTAATTTCCACAAACCAACATCTCCAGTCTCCAGAACAGGTTTATATCCATCATGACTTCAGCACATGTCTGCAACATGGAGCAGCACTGTTTCCTCCTCTTGTGCATGTCATCTGGTGCAGTCCTACATTCACAGCACTTGGACTGCACATGGGGGCACTCACATGGTTTGTGGTGAATGATTTATCTCATTTGCAGAGTTATGAATCTGTTCCTGGGACTTGGAGTCTGCTGAAATTTGGTGGATCTCCTCTGCAAACCCAGAAGAGCTCACTTCCAATGAGCAACTCTCTCCTGGCTGTTGCTAAGGCTCTGGGTCTCCATGCAAGTCTCCTTCCACATCAACTTATTGACTTTGATCAAAAACTTAGGCTGGATTTTCTTGTTCTTCAGGTACCTTAACGGCACAGTTGTAAACCCACAGCGATGTGACTTTCTTTAACATCACCTGCAACAGTCCCATTTGGTAATTGCTTCCTTTAAAGGAAAGCAACTCTAAATCCCATTCTTAGCCATGCCATGATGAGTTCAGATTCTTATAAATTCCTGACTAGTCGAGAGTATTGGACAGTATTAGTTAAGATACCATCTCAGATGCAACTGACCCCGACATCTTGAGGAAAACTTTGACTTTACACTGATCCTGTTAGCTTTTGGTCAAAACGTGTAAACTTCAATTAGAATTACACTGGCCCACACGGTCAGGATGGAATTTCCCCACGCTGTGCCCAGTGCACTTCCAGTTCCAATTTTTTTTTTTAAACGAGGTACTATGCTGACTCAGTGTGTACCTCTGTACCCGAAACAGTCTTTTGAAGTTGCTCAAACTCGCTCAAAAACAAACAACCACATCAGCTCCAAAATAAAAAAGTGCTCATGTTCTTCAAACTTCAAAATCTCAAATCGATGGAAACTGAAATCACATCCCTATCTCACTGCTGTCTTTCTGTTGTGCATTGCATTAAAAAAAAACACTAAGTGACGTGGACTCTCAGTCACCGCCATGACTGAATTTTATCACCTCCCAGAGGGAACGTCACACTCTAGCAGTAATATCTGCTACAATGTCAACATTTATACAGTCCTTTTCATAGAACACGAAGATTTTATTTTTAAAATCTGAACCAGCTTTCACTGTAAATTAACAGTGGTTGAATCGAAGAAAAAAACCCTCTGCTAACTGAAAGCAGTGTGGAGTTTGCACGTTCTCAGTGTCTGCATGTTATTCCTCCAGGTGCTCCGGTTTCCTCCTACAGTCCAAAGATGTGCAGGTTAGGTGAATTGGACATTCTAAAATTTACCCATATAGTGTAGGTTATTAGTCAGAGGTAAATGTAGGGGAATGGGTCTGGGTAGGTTACTCTTTGGAGGGTCAGTATGGACTTGTTGGGCCAAAGGGCCTGTTTCCACACTGTAATGATTCTAATTCTAATCTCTATACCTTTTTGGGATCCCCCCTGCTGTTCAATGCATTATAAAGAATTTTAAGCAGTTTGATTGAACGGGTGCAGATTTCTGACACACCTTGAGCAAGTGGGACTCAAACTTGGGTTTCCTGACTCAGAGGTAGGGCCATTACCACTGTATCACAAGAGACCTTTCCAAAGAAATCTGTGATTGACGTTGAGCAAATATCAACAATAACCACTACCATTGGACCAGCCAATTTGAGTTCCACACATCGACTGGTCATGCTAAATTGCCTATTTCAATGAATTCTATGATATAATATTAGCAATTTCAGCTGAAATCCAGCCTCAATTCAGATCAGTGGGTGAAAATTCCCTTCAATTTTCCACCTTCCCTCAACTTGATAGCCAACTCGTCATTTATTCTTGTTCCAAATTAGCACTCCTTCCACAACAACTCCTCTGAAAGACAGATGAATTAATCCCAAGATACATAGCACATTCAGCCAAGGTGCAATCACAATTTCAAATTGGAGATACTCATCACTATATATCACATACATTTAATTCCCATGGTGGCCTTTTTTTCACAAGTGTACCTATGGCAATGACACACCTCAGGCCATCTTTCTATATTTATACAGAAAAAAATCCCAAGACATCAGGTGCTTATCCATGTTATTCTCACTCCGTTCATTCTAAAAGCAGAGTTGGCAGTATTTTATCTAGTCAGCAGACTGAAAGGCGGCATAGCCTCTTGGTGCCTTGTCAAGTTCTATGTCTCCAGAATGGAACCTAGGTTTGCTACGCTGGTTATGTGCTCAATGAGTGTCAGATCAATCTGACATGGGGCTAGATAGGCCAGTCACACCACAAACTACTGACAACTGACAAGAGAAAAAGGATGTGCCAGTTACAAGGATGGCACGGTGGTTCGGTGGTTAGCACTGCTGCCTCACAGCATGAGGGACCCAGGTTCGATTTCAGCCTTGGACGGAGTTTGCACGTTCTCTCAGTGTCTGTGTGGCTTTCTGCCCAGTGCTCTGGCTTCCTCCCACAGTCTAAAGATGTGCAGGTTAGGTGATTGACCATGCTAAATTGCCTATTGTGTATGGGATGTGCAAAGCTAGGTGGACTAGCTATGGGAAACGCGGTGTTACTGGGATAGGGTCGGGTGGCTAGGTCTGGGTGGGATGCATTTGGGAGGATGGGAGCAGACACAATGGGCCAAATGGCTTCTTTCTGCACTGTAGGGATTCTTTGATTCTATACATCCATCTCTTTGTGTGTTAAAAATGATTGGATATTGATTGACCTGCCCAAGATGATTTCTATAGGTGATCAAAAATTTCATTAGAAGAATCTGAAGCGATAGTATTAGATTGCTTTAACATTTCAGCATTACAACAGTTTAACTACACACTTTGAAGTATTAACGCTCAAATAGCTTGCCACCTGAGTTGTTCCTACGATAGACAAAATTTAAACACATTCTCCAACAGCTTTTTGTTAAAATTGGGATTGATCCACTAAAGGATCAAAATGTCTCTCTTACCATGTCATGCAAAGCTCTCTCGTTATCTTGCTCAGTTCACCGAGGTTCTATTCCTTGAATCTGACTTTCAGCTAACCAATTAAAAGCTGAGCATTTTCAGTACTGGTTTGCTTCCCATCTTTGCCATCTCTGGAAACCCACACCCAAGGATCAATTCGTGGTATTTCCTGACCCTCTTGTTCCTTCAGATGAGTACATAAAAGGCGTGGAATCAAGTTTTTTGCTTTTGCTCCAATGACACTCATCTTTACATCATTTTCAATCCCTCCACTGCCTGGACTGCTCCACAGCCACTTATACAGGGGCTTCCATTTCTAATCGTTTAAACAATTGCCAACCCTGCCAGAAACTTGCCATCGTTGCACAACTTGCCACCATTTCAGGTTAAACAGAGTCAACTTAGATTTTCAATGCCATGTTTTCCCAAGATCACAAAAAAAAAGTCCTGCTGTCTCCATAATAGCCCATCTTTGTTCCTCGTTCACCTTGGCAGCATAGTAAACTGGTTTCCTTGTTATTGCTGTCTCCAGACGTGATTGTTTGAATGTTCTGTATCCGAAACACTCTGAACTTCAGCACATCCAAAAGCTCTGCTTTCTGCAGCCAAATGCATAAACCAACTCATGCTCACTCCAGTCCCTAAATTTTCTGACTTAAACCTCTCACTTTTCCTTTAACACTCTCATTGAAACCAATTCCAAAGCCATACTTTTGGGTGAAAGCCGATTAGGAATGATGACATGTAGCGATTCTTAGAAAATTGCACTTGTGAAAAATTCAGCCAATCTTTGCATGGTGATCGAATAGGTTGTGTCCCAACTAGCTGATAACTAAACTATGAAGATATCAGGTCAAAAAAACTCAAAAAGGCACATTCCACAAGTTTTCCTTTGAACATGTTCATGCCATTTGCACATTTGTTTCGGTATGATTACACCCAGCATCGTCAAGAGAAAAACAGGTTAGAGCAAATCAAGTCTTCAATCCTTGCCAATTAATGACTCAACAATAGTTCCTGATGAAGGGCTTTTGCCCGAAACGTCGATTTCGAAGCTCCTTGGATGCTGCCTGAACTACTGTGCTCTTCCAGCACCACTAATCCAGAATAGCTCATTCAGAATAATCGTCGTGTTGTGATGAAAGATTTATTATATTTTGGACTGCGATTTCAAAATAGAAGTAGGTGGATATGGATCAGTACTGCCACTGTTTCTTTTAAAAATAGAAAATCATTTGGAACTCAGACCAAAATGCACCAAACTCATGAAAGTGCGTGACCACTGTCAAATGCCTGGGAGAACCCCTGAAGTTTCAGTGGATGAAAAGTTTGTTTCACCCGAGTTCACAACAGCCCAGAAAGCGATTAGTTTTGGCTTCAGAACCGGCGGCTCAAGGTCTCGCTGCAGAAGAATCAAGCACTCAGTTCAGAGGGGAGCAGAGTTACTCTGAGCAGAACAATCAGGCTTTTGGCACAAAGTAAACACAGTCCTTATAGCCAACAAGTGTTGTTGCTTGAGACATTTCCAAGACATTACAGATTGCATGAAAATCATCAAGTCAGAGTTGTACAGCATGGAAACAGACCCTTTGGTCCAACCCATCCATGCCAACCAGATATCCCAACCCAATCTAGTCCCACCTGCCAGCACCCGGCCCATATCCCTCCAAACCCTTCCTAGTCATATACCCATCCAAATGCCTCCTAAATGTTGCAATTGTACCAGCCTCCACCACTTCCTCCGGCAGCTCATTCCATACACGTACCACCCTCTGCGTGAAAAAGTTGCCCCTTAGGTCTCTTTTATATCTTTTCCCTCAAACCCTAAACCTATGTCCTCTAGTTCTGGACTCCCTCACCCCACGGAAAAGACTTTGCCTATTTACCTGATCCACACCCTTCATAATTTTGTAAACCTGTATAAGGTCACCCCTCAGCCTCCAATGCTCCATGGAACACAGCCCCAGCCTGTTCAGCCTCTCCCTGTAGCTCAAATCCTCCAAATCTGGCACCATCCTTGTAAATCTTTTCTGAACCCTTTCAAGTTTCACAACATCTTTCCGATAGGAAGGAGACCAGAATTGCACGCAATATTCCAACAGTGGCCTAACCAATGACCTGTACAGCCGCAACATGACCTCCCAACTCCTGTACTCAATATTCTGACCAATAAAGGAAAGCATACCAAACGCCTTCTTCACTATCCTATTTACCTGCAACTCCACTCTCAACGAGCTATGAATCTGCACTCCAAGGTCTCTTTGTTCAGCAACACTCCCTCGGACTTTACCATTAAGTGTATAAGTCCTGCTAAGATTTGCTTTCCCAAAATGCAGCACCTCACATTTATTTGAATTAAACTCCACCCACCACTTCTCAGCCCATTGGCCCATCGGGTCAAGATCCTGTTGTAACCGGAGGTAACCCTCTACGCTGTCCACTACACCTCCAATTTTGGTGTCATCTGCAAACTTACTAACTATACCTCTTATGCTCGCATCCAAATCATTTATGTCAATGACAAAAAGTAGAGGACCCAGCACCGATCCTTGTGGCACTCCACTGGTCACAGGCCTCCAGTCTGAAAAACAACCCTGCACCATCATTCTCTGTCTTCTACCTTTGAGCCAGTTCTGTATCCAAATGGCTGGTTCTCCCTGTATTCTATGAGATCTAACCTTGCTAATCAGTCTCCCATGGGGTACCTTGTCGAACGCCTTACTGATGTCTATATAGATCACATCTACTACTCTGCCCTCAATCTTCTTTGTTACTTCTTCAAAAAAACTCAATCAAGTTTGTGAGATATGATTTCCCACGCACAAAGCCATGTTGACTATCCCAAATCAGTCCTTGCCTTTCCAAATACATGTACATCCTGTCCCTCAGGATACCCTCCAACAACTTGCCCACCAGTCTATCATTCCCTGGCTTGTCTTTACCGCCCTTCGTAAACAGTGGCACCACGTTTGCCAACCTCCAGTCTTCCAGCACCTCACCTGTGACTATCGATGATACAAATATCTCAGCAAGAGGCCCAGCAATTACTTCTCTAGCTTCCCACTGTTCTTGGGTACACCTGATCAGGCCCTGGAAGTTTATCTAACTTTAATCATTTCAAGACATCCAGCACTTCCTCCTCTGTAATCTGGACATTTTGCAAGATGTCACTATTTATTTCCCTACAGTCTGTATTTTCCATTTCCTTTTCCATAGTAAATACTGATGCAAAATGTTCATTTAGTATCTCCCCCATTTTCTGTGACTCCACACAAAGGCAGCCTTGCTGATCTTTGAGGGGCCCTATTCTCTCCCTAGTTACCCTTTTGTTCTTAATATATTAGTAAAAACCCTTTGGATTCTCCTTAATTCTATTTGCCAAAGTTATCTCATGTCCTCTTTTTGCCCTCCTGATTTCCCTCTTCAGGATACTCCTACTTCCTTTATACTCTAAGGATTCACTCGATCTATCCTGTCTATACCTGACACACGATTCCTTCTTTTTCTTAACCAAACCCTCAATTTCTTTAGTCATCCAGCATTCCCTATACCTATCAGCCTTCCCTTTCACCCTGACAGGAATATATTTTCTCTGGATTCTTGTTATCTCATTTCTGAAGGCTTCCCATTTTCCAGCCGTCCCTTTATCTGCGAACATCTGCCTCCAATCAGCTTTCGAAAGTTCTTGCTTAATACCGTCAAAATTGGCCTTTCTCCAATTTAGAACTTTTAGATCTGGTCTATCCTTTTCCATCACTATTTTAAAATGAGTAGAATTATGGCCGCTGGCCCCAAAGTGCTCCCCCACTGACACCTCAGTCACCTGCCCTGCCTTATTTCCCAAGAGTAGCTCAAGTTTTGCACCTTCTCTCGTAGGTACATCCACATAATCAGAAAATTGTCTTGTACGCACTTAAGAAATTCCTCTCCATCTAAACCTTTAACACCATGGCAGTCCCAGTCGATATTTGGAAAGTTAAAACCCCCTACCATAGCTACCCTATTATTCTTATAGATAGCTGAGATCTCCTTACAAGTTTGTTTCTCAATTTCCCTCGGACTATTAGGGGGTCTATAATACAATCCCAATAAGGTGACCATTCCTTTCTTATTTCTCAGTTCCACCCAAATAACTTGCCTTGATGTATTTCCGGGAATATCCTCCCTCAGTACAGCTGTAATGCCATCTCTTATCAAAAATGCCACTCCTCCTCCTCTCTTGCCTCCCTTTCTATCCTTCCTGTAGCATTTGTATCCTGGAACATTAAGCTGCCAGTCCTGCCCATCCCCGAGCCATCTTTCTGTAATTGCTCTGATATCCCAGTCCCATGTTCCTATCCATACCCTGAGTTCATCTGACTTCCCTGCTAGGCCCCTTGCATTGAAATAAATGCAGTTTAATTTATTAGTCCTACCTTGTCCCTGCCTGTTTGACTCACTTTTGTTCTCAACTGTAGTTACTGTGTTTATTTCCTCTCCTTTTTGCTCCATGATTAATAGTATTCCAAAAATACTAAACAGTGTCTTTGACTGTTTAGTCAAAGTATTAATTCAACTCCTGACATTTCTTCCTTCCCTATTCTTTTCCACATCCTTGTTCACTAAAGGGGCCTCTGTTCGCTTCGGCTTTTCTCCAACTTTTATATTTTTAAGCATCTCTTTCCATCCCATCTTGATATTCCTGGGAGGTTTACTGTTTATTTTCTCACTTATTTGACTAATTGGTGATTTTTGAAATTTTCCCAATCCTCTGGCTTACTATTACTCTTTCCCTCATTAAATGTCCAATGATGACCATGAAACGGATAGTCAGAAAAATCCATTTGGTTCATTGATGTCCTTTCGGGAAGGAAATCTGCCTTCCTTACCTGGTCTGGCCTCTATATAACTCCATACCCACAGCAATGTGGTTGATTCTCAACTGGGCTGTGGGCAATTAGGGATGGGCAATCAATACTGACCTGGCCTACGGTGTCCATATCCCATGAATGATTTAAAAAAAGTTAAAAACCATGCAATTGGAAGATGTGTTCAATGACTATGCCGTTTATCATTAAATTGACAATGCAAGTACAACGATCAAAGACGTGTGTATAGATAGAATCTAGCAGAAAAGTGTGGAGCACATTATATCAGTTAGATTTGCAGATAACAAAGCATTTGTTATCCTCATTCTGTGCTTGTTATAGGAACTAGTGAACTAGTAACTGGAGATACAAAACTTGAAATGAAAATCAAAATTGGGAAAATCAAAGTGATGCCAATCTCGCCAAGAAATATTCATAGAAAGGAATAAGTGTGAAAATTCAAGTATGTAAGAAACACTAGGTTAGAAGTGCAATGACGAAATAAGAACAAGATTGCATTTGGATAGGATTTATTTTGCAATAAAAGCCAGTTACTAACTAAAATTCTGAATAAATAACACAAAGTGACTTGGAACAAGCTTGATTTGGAGTTGTTTTATTTGGATCAGAGACTTGAAGTTTATAGAAAGTGGAGGTCAACTTGCTAAAATTGTTAAAATGAGAGTTTGAATGAGAATGGAAAGCATTATGAGACAAAACAGTGACAAACTATGAAGTACTGTTGAGTGAGCTCACAAAGAAATTCACAATGCAATTAAGAACAGATAGATATCCTAGGCCGGGTACATCTTAAGAGGAAGAGGGATGTTGTAAGTGATGATTTCAAGGTTATAGAACAAGAGGAAGAAAAATAATATTATTGCTGGCTGACATGAAAATTGAATGAATCCCCAGGCAAATGAAAAGACTGGCATAGCATGGAGGAGAAAGAGAGGAAAGACTGCTATGAACCAAGGCTGTGTCTTCAGGTGGATCACACATTATAATGATGACAACACATTTACTGACATCATGCAACTGCTCGAATCAAATTTGTGCATCACCTGAAAATGGAGGAACTGGTAGTCTTTCTAGTAGTTTAGCTCATCAGAACTGTGGCAAGGTCCACATTGGCAGATTCAAAGTAAACATAAAATTGACTTTGCTGTCCAAGGCAAATACACTGGCAGGAGTCAGTCAGGTAGATAAGAACTGAAAACAAAACATGCTGGTGATCACAGTGTCTCAGGCAGCAAGCTAACGTTTCAAGTACAGATGACTTATCAGTGCTGATGTGAGGGGAGAAAGTGAGCAAGAGCAAGAGTGTGGTGCTTTTCTCATGTGACTGTCAAAATTAGATCTGGTAAAAGGCCCATGGAGCAGCTTGGGATGTTTTACTAAGTTAAAGGTGAAATGTAAATACACAAAGTCAACGTAACTACTAGATTAAAATAAATATCAACATGTAACTATAGTCTTGTGAAAATATTATTCCTTAAAGAATTAGTCAGCCTGTTAACTGAACTGACACTAGCAATTTTACGTGGGACATGGCTAAGAGCATGAATTTTAATATTCTTGAATATGCAGCAAATTGAAAGCACATAAGGTACAGCGGATAAATACACAACAATAACATACCAACCCAAACTGAAGTTAGAGGTCAAACTGATTTAATTTTACTTCTGCCTGTCACCTGTACCAAGGTGCAGTGAAACGTGTTGTCTTATGTGCTTTACAGGCAGATCATACTCGACAAGTGCGTCAGGGTAACACAGAGTGCAGGATGCAATGGTACAGCTGCTGGTGGAGTGGGGGTGGAGAGTAAGAGACAGAGACATTGATAGAGAGACTGTTCTCTTTACACCATGCCATTAAGCACCTCAATCTCGTCCCTGTGCTCCGTCTCATCGTTGTTTGAGATCTGACCTACAACAGTGGATGTCATTGGCAAACTCGTGAATGGAATTGAGATGGACTTTGGCCACACAGTTGTGGGTGCACAAGTCGAGTAGGGGGGCAGCATTGTGGGGCACCAGTGTTGAGGATAATGGTGGAAGAGCTATTGTCACCTATCCTCGCTGCGTGTGGTCTGTTCATCAGGAACTCAAGAATCCAGTTACAAAGTGAGGGTGGGAAGCGGGGGCAGAGACCTAGGTCCCAGAGTTTGGAATTATGGTATTGAAGGCAGAGCTGTAGTCAATGAGTAGGACCGGATATAAGTATCCTTGTTATCCAGATGTTCCAGGGATTAGCGTAGAGTCAGGGGATGGTATCTGCTGTGAACCTGTTGTGATGGCAGGCAAATTGTAGAGGATCAAACCCATCTGGGAGGCTGCAGTTGACGTGAGCCATGACCTACCTCTTGAAGCACTTCATAATCCTGGAGCTCAAGAGCTACCAGATGGTACTCTGAGGCATGCTACAGGATTTTACTTGGGTACAGGGATGATGGTCTTTTTGAAGCAGGTGGGGGCTTCAGAATGTTGTAAGGAGATGTTGAAGATGTCTGTAAATACACCCTGCAGCTGGTCCAGCAAGGATCTGTGTGCATGGCCAGGGACTCCACCCAGGCCAGTCACTTCCTGTGGGTTCACCCTTAAGGTGGCCAACCTAACGTCATCAGCAGTGACTGAGGCTGATGGGATAGGTGATATTGTTTCATTGCCCTTCTGCTCAAAGCAAGTGTAGAATACAGCGAGCTCATTGAGTAGGGATGTACTGTTGGCCGGAAGTCTGTTCAACTTCGCCTTGTAGCCCGCCATGTCGTGTAAGTCTTGCCACGAATGATGGGTGTCCATTAGTCTGGGTCTCAGGCTTTGTTTGGTGTTGCCTCTTGGCAACCCTGATGACCCTGCAAAGACTGCACCTGTTTTTCCTTCATAGGGCAGGGTCACTTGATTGGAATGCCCCAGACCTGGACTTCAGGAGAAAGTGGGGACTGCAGATGCTGGAGATCAGAGCTGAGCGTGGGGTGCTGGAAAAGCACAGCAAGTCAGGCAACATCTGAGGAGCAGGAGAATTGATGTTTCTTGCCTAAGCTCTTCATCAGGAATAGATCTTCTGCTTATCCATGGTTTTCGGTTGGGGAAAATTCCAATTAACTTCTTCAGCAGGCAGTCATCTACGCACTTACTGTAACTTGTAGTGGCATAATGGTTTAGGCTGGCCACTGAGCTCTTGAATATGGACCAGTCCACTGATTTTAAGTAATCCCATAGAATCCCTTCAGTTTCCGCAGACCAATCCTACACGACTTTCTGTACAGGGTCCTCATGCTTCTACTTGTAAGCCAGGAGGAGCAGCACAGCATTGTGCTCCGATTTGCCAAAATGCAAAAACTCAGTTGATATTAAGTTAGGAGTTATCAGATTACAGGACCTTCCAGGGCACATCAAACTAAGCACGAGGTGGTCTTATTCAGTTGGTGATAACTTTTGCCTCTTGATTCATAAGGTCAGGGGCTCAAGACTGATCTTGGGATGAAGCCATAAATGGAGCAATACCGCATTGGAAGAGGTCTTGTGTTTAAGACAAGTGTTAAAACCAAGGTCCCTTCTGTGCGCTTTGGCTTCAAGTGCCACCTTCTCCAGGGCTGTGTAATCAGTTCTCTGCACAGGTTGATGGGGAATTATTTCAAGATGTCCACATGGCAGAATTCAATGTGCAACTTCAGTTCAGTGTCCTGGATGACATTCCAGACATGACCATTTGATCAATCACTCATTTGCAGTCTGTAGTAATTGGCTGCCACAGTTCAAAAGCAATTCACCATCTGCACAATGACCCGAGGACTTAGGATGCTGTCTAGGTGCAAATTATCTTTTTTTTTAAAAAAAAAACAAGAGTACCTTCAGGTGAGAGGGAGGGAATTTGTGTAAGAGATGGAACAAAGCATTCCTTTAGGTATGAAAAGGGATGTCATTACAGATCAATTTGAACAGATGCCGAATACAAGCAGGTGTGGTACTATATAAAACCTCTTTTTCTAAACAGCCTTCACAGCACATTTAGTCACCTTTCATGCTCAGGCTGTTAGAATCCGAGCACATTGTACTTATGGAGAGATTGGTAGCAATGTTGAAATTGGCACGTGAGAGCTCTCCTCTTTCTCAAGGTAATAATATCATCACCTCCCAAGACTGAGGCTGTGTGCAAATTCTAAAGATCCAATCCATTGCAATTTCCAATATTTAACATTTTTTGTAAAGTCATTGAGGAAAAATTTAAATTGACGCCTTTACAAACCTAAACATAACCTGGCTCAACAGTGATATTTTCGGCACATTGACTGGTTAAGTTTTCCCTTTTCTAAACACACAAAAGGTAACATATCATAAGCTTGCAGAATACTAACAATCAAAAACAAAGATGCATGAGCGAAATATTTCTTCAGTATTTCCAGGACAACCGTTCTCTTCTAAAGCCTGACAGGGTAGATTCTACTGACAATTGGCACCTTGCAATCATCTTGATGCTGTCGCCAAGTCATTATAAACCACAAAAGCCATGTTCAAGCTTAATCTTGCTTGTTTTTTACGTCGGGATCTTTAGAAGAAAATGGATGATGAATTTTTAATCTAATCAAGAGGCTGCTAAAGCTAATTCCTATCTTATTAGATTATAGATTCATAGAACATTACAGTGCAGTCCAGGCTCTTCAACCCTCAATGTTGCACTGACCTGTGGAACCAATCTGAAGCCCACCTAACCGACACTATTCCATTATCATCCACATGCTTTTTCCAAAGACCATTTAAATGCCCTTAAAGTCAGTGAGTCCACTATTGCTGCAGACAGTGCATTCCATGTCCCTACTACTCTGAGTAAAGAAACTACCTCTGACATCTGTCCTATATCTATCACCCGGGGAGAAAGTGAGGACTGCAGATGCTGGAGATCAGAGCTGAAAATGTGTTGCTGAAAAAGCGCAGCAGGTCAGGCAGCATCCAAGGAACAGGAGAATCGACGTTTCGGGCAGAAGCCCTTCTTCAGGAATGAAGGGTTGAAGAAGGGCTTATGCCCGAAACGTCGATTCTCCTGTTCCTTGGATGCTGCCTGACCTGCTGCGCTTTTTCAGCAACACATTTTCAGCTATATCTATCACCCCTCAATTTAAAGCTATGTCCCCTCATGCTAGTCATCACCATGCAAGGAAAAAAAGCTCTCACTGTCCATCCTATCTAACCCTGATTATCTTGTTTGTCTCAAGTCCCTCAGCCTTTCCTCTTAAGGCCTTCCCTCCATACCAGGCAACATCCCGGTCAATCTCCTGTGCACCCTTTCCAAAGCTTCCATACCCATTTTTCAAAAGAATTAGTGCCCAAACTATTCTCTAGTGTTGGTGGATAACTCCAGACCTATTCTGGTGGCAAGAGAAATAAACTTGGCTTACGTTCCATTTTTCACTAGAAAAATCCCAAACATTTGTAACTTTCACCAGGTAAAGTGTCTGAAACTTCAACAGAAGTCCAGCAGAACATCGAAACCATCAAGTTACCAATATGAACTGTGGAGATTTTTGGAACCAACTGAGCCCACAAATTCGCTCCCCAGCTCAATAAGAAGGGCATCAAGATGAAGTGCAAAATTGGCACATCCTTGAATACTGTAAGCTGGTCCAAGATTCTTTAAGTACTCAAAAGTATGGAAGCATTAAATATGAAATTGTGCATTTCAGCCAAGTTTATTTCGCTTGCCAACAGAACAGGTCTGGAGTTACCAACACTACAGAATAGTTGGATACTAGTTCTTACTTTTGAAAGTTTTCAGCATTAAAGACGCAACTTTTTAATGCATCTATCCAAATAGTAAGTTGGCTGCCCAAGACTGATTTGTAAATATAGGTGGCATCAACTTCCGAATGAAAAGATCGATTGGATTGTGGGAGGAAATCTCTCCCAAAAAAAAAAGTGCACTATGCGATTTCCTATTCTGACCATATGTTTGCCATCAATAGAGGAATTTAAGTTATGAAGAAAATGTAAATTAATTCTGTCACATACTTCAAGCTTTCGAATCGTCCTTGAACTGCAACTGTTAGTTGTTTAGAATTCCAGGTTCACAATGCATAATTGGCACCACACTAGGGAAATCTCTGTTGCTGGGTAACGTTCCATTGTACAGTCCTCATTAAACCAGCATTAATGATTGCAATCAAGTCAAGTCTACTTCCTCACAGACTGATTCAATTCCTTATACAATATTGCTAATTTTTTTGAACGCTGCTTCTGAAATTTTCTTCTCCTGAAAACACCTCGGTTTCCACCTTCATTCAGTTACAGATAAGATTTTTACTGTCAGATGAAGGATTTAGGCAGAAGACTCATTCGTGGCTTCAGCTGTTGTCAAACATATAAAAAAAAACCAAACTCTTAATATCCAATTTATACCAGGTGAAAATTTGAATAAACCAGACAATAGCCTGGACTTTGCAAATTATCTATTAGGTGTTTATAACTCAATGGAGAATGCAGTTTAAAAAATAGACTCAGCTTTAAAAATAATTGATGCTGTCATTTCATCAGGCAATAGCTTTTGTGCTGAAGTTCTTACCTTAGAAAACCATCCTAGCCAGCACAAGTCTTGTCCCATCTTTATACCTCTAAAGAATAACCAAAACTTGTAGTCATTAATATATCCTTTGTAGGTCACAGCCCAGACTGGTAGCCAACATTTTCAAACCTTGTAGACAACTTCACTGACCATTAAACATGCTCATAATCCAAGAGATCCGTATAAACATGTCACCAGCTTCATGTAACACTCCAGTGTCTTGGGCCCTTAATTTACTTTAAGCCTGCATGCAATTAATGATGATGGGCTGCAGGTTTAAAATGTACCGAAGATTCAGCTTTTAAAAAGTACTACTGGAGGTCTTTCAAATCATGCCATGTGGAGATCTCTTTCACAAAAGAAAATCATCTCTTCATTAGACGTAGTGTGTGGCCCCCTGTAAAGTAGGTATTTCTCACTCTGACAACGTACTCAGTAGATCTTCCACAGGCAGAAATACATTAGTACTGTTATTAAATGTTTAAGTGGGGTAGAAAGAAATGGGGCATCTGCTCGTATGATTGAAAGTAACCAAACTTATGGCTTCCCAGCTTAGCTTTTAACTGAAATTGGTTGACAAAGCTGCTCTCAGTATCATTATCACTCAAGCTAAAACATTTCCAGCGCGAACAGCATGATAGTTTTGATGACCACACACCTCACTCTGTGTAGAACTGACCCCAGCAAGTAATAGGTGTAAATGTTATAAATGTATTTAATATTAATGACAAATGACCTGCCCATTACCGTGAAAAGTCTCATCTCTGCTGTCAGTGTACACAATATTTAAATTGAGTCAACCCGATAAAATAAATTGATTAGAGCCAATGTGAAACTAATTAACAATGGAAAGGGTACTTCCAGAGTTGAACAGAAAAGATTTTCTAAAGGAAGTGACAAACCAATAATGCAATTTAAAAAAAAAATCAGACATTGGATCATCCCACTTGCACATCACAAAGACAATTTAAAAAAGAAACTTTCAGTGGAGGAAATTTTTAAAAATAGTCGTGTCATTCCAATTACATGGAGTTTGTCAGATTATATTACAAAATAAAAATTAAATTGCACATTTGGTTAGATGCCCACAACCTTAAAACATTGATCATTTTTGAACGGCAGGCTAACCTATTCTTGCTTAAAGAAAAAACAATCGGTGAACAGAGGAATTCATCAGCCAACCCACTGATTCCACAGGCATATCTGATGCACCAATGAAACCCCGAGATACAGCAGATGCAGGCCATTCAACCCATCAAGTCTGTTCCACCAGTGATAACAAAGTGGTTCTGTTTAACTCCACTGCCTTTTCCCCATAATCCTTCACTACCTCACTGATTAAAAATCAGTCTCCCTCAACCTTTATTATGCTTCATGGTCCAGCCTCTCAGCCCTCCAGAGGCAGAATTCCACAAATTCACTATCTTCCCACAAGAAATTCCTCCTCTTCTCAGTCTTAAACATGTGACCCAAAAATTAAAGGGTGTCATGGGGCGGAGTTGAGTATGGTTGCCATTACGAAAGAGATAGTGCTAGAAAAGTTAAAAAGTCTTAAAATTGATAAATCTCCTGGCCCCGATGGGATACACCCTAGAGTTCTGAGAGAGGTGGCTGAGGAAATAGCAGAGGCATTGGTTGAGATCTTTCAAGAGTCACTGGAGTCAGGAAAGGTCCCGGATGATTGGAAGATGGCTGTTGTAACCCCCTTGTTCAAGAAAGGATCAAGGCAAAAGATGGAAAATTATAGGCCAATCAGCTTAACCTCGGTTGTTGGTAAAATTCTAGAATCCATCATTAAGGATGAGGTTTCTAAATTCTTGGAAGAGCAGAGTCTGATTAGAACAAGTCAACATGGATTTAGTAAAGGGAGGTCATGCCTGACAAACCTGTTAGAATTTTTTGAAGAGGTAACAAGTAGGTTAGACCAGGGAAACCCAGTGGATGGGGTCTATCTAGACTTTCAAAAGGCCTTTGATAAGGTGCCACACGGGAGGCTGCTGAGCAAGGTGAGGGCCCATGGTGTTCGAGGTGAGCTGCTGGGATGGATTGAGGATTGGCTGTCTAACAGAAGGCAGAGAGTTGGGATAAAAGGTTCTTTTTCAGAATGGCAGCCAGTGACGAGCGGTGTCCCGCAGGGTTCGGTGCTGGGGCCACAGCTGTTCGCAATATATATTAATGATTTGGATGAGGGAACCGGAGGCATTCTAGCGAAGTTTGCCGATGATACAAAGTTAGGTGGACAGGCAGGTAGTACTGAGGAAGTGGGGAGGCTACAGAAGGATCTAGACAGGTTGGGAGAGTGGTCCAGGAAATGGCTGATGGAATTTAACGTGAGCAAGTGCGAGGTCTTGCACTTTGGCAAAAAGAATAAAAACATAGACTACTTTCTAAATGGTGAGAAAATTAATAAAGCCAAAGCACAAAGGGATCTGGGAGTCCTAGTCGAGGATTCTCTAAAGGTAAACATGCAGGTTGAGTCCGTGATTAAGAAAGCGAATGCAATGTTGTCTCTTATCTCAAGAGGGTTGGAATACAAAAGCAGAGATGTACTACTAAGACTTTATAAAGCTCTGGTTAGGCCCCATTTGGAGTACTGTGTCCAGTTTTGGTCCCCACACCTCAGGAAGGACATACTGGCACTGGAACGTGTCCAGCGGAGATTCACACGGATGATCCCTGGAATGACAGGTCTAGCATATGAGGAACGGCTGAGGATACTGTGATTGTATTCGTTGGAGTTTAGAAGATTAAGAGGAGGCTTAATAGAGGCGTACAAAATAATACATGGCTTGGAAAAGGTGGATGCTAGGAAATTGTTTCTGTTAGACGAGGAGACTAGGACCCGTGGACATAGCCTTAGAATTAGAGGGGGTCATTTCAGAACAGGAATGCGGAGACATTTCTTCAGCCAGAGAGTGGTGGGCCTGTGGAATTCATTGCCACGGAGTGCAGTGGAAGCTGGGACGCTAAATGTCTTCAAGGCCGAGATTGATAGATTCTTGTTGTCTAGAGGAATTAAGGGCTACGGGGAGAACGCTGGTAAGTGGAGCTGAAATGCGCATCAGCCATGATTGAATGGCGGAGTGGACTCGATGGGCCGAATGGCCTTACTTCCACTCCTATGTCTTATGGTCTTATGGTCTTATGGACCCTTTATTCTGAGGTCATGTCCTCTGGTCCTAGGGGGAGGCGAGGGGAAACAACGTTTAGTCATCTGCCTAGTCAAGTCCCCTAAGAATCTTGTATGTGTCAGTAAGGTTGTCTGTCATTCTTCTACGTTCCAATGAGTACAGGCTCAATCTATTCAACTGCTCCTCCTGAAAATGCTTCCCCCTTTATCCCAATTCCGTATTCTGAGTTAGCCAACCCCCTATCCATGCTAATACACTACCTCCAACACCATTGCCCTTGTCTCATTAAGTAGTCTAACATCTGGTACCTTAGCACACAGCTCTGGCAATCCACTACTTCTCCTTTATCAATCGTGCATGTTACCTCCTCAAAGAATTCCAGTAAATTTGTCAGGCATGATTTTGCCATTCTGACTCTGCTTGAACATACTCTGTATTTCTAAATGCATTGTTGTTACATCCTTTATAACAGACTAGAACATTTTCTTGCAAACAGAAGTTAAGCTGACTGGCCTATAGTTACCAGCTCTGGTTTCTTCTAGGAGAAAGTGAGGACTGCAGATGCTGGAGATCAGAGCTGAAAATGTGTTGCTGGAAAAGCGCAGCAGGTCAGGCAGCATCTAAGGAGCCAAAGAATCGATGTTTCGGGCATGAGCCCGAAGAAGGGCTTCCTGAAGAAGCCCTTCCTGAAGAAGGGCTCATGCCTGAAACGTCGATTCTCCTGCTCCTTGGATGCTGCCTGACCTGCTGCGCTTTTCCAGCAACACATTTTCAGCTCTGGTTTCTTCCCTGTTTAAATAAAGCTGTTACATTAGGTGTTTCCCAATCCTCTGGGACTTTCCAGAATCTAAGAATTCCTGAAGATTACTATCAGTGCATTCACTGTCTCTTGTAATACTCGAGAATGCATTCCATCAGGTTTAGGGGATTTATTGGTCTTTAGTCCCATTATTTTCCCCCAGTACTTTTTTTCTAGTGACAGCCATTGTATTTTGCCCTTGGATTATTTTGTAATTTTGGAATGCTACTAGCGTCTTCTATTGTGAAGACCAATGGAAAGGACTTGGTCAACCTCTGCCATTTTCAATCTTTAAATAAGCAATCTACTAGCTCATGTTTTGGTTGGGGCAACTTTCACTCCGTGTTACCCTGAGTACACATAGACCAGGCCCTACTGGAGCAATCAAAAGACACTGGCACCAAGAGTGGCTTAGACTTCCACACTCAGGCTTGAAGGTATATTAGTCCAACCATTTCACACCAAGTTGAGTATTGTCTTCCTCTCACCTTACCTATAGTTAAAAAAAACTTACATCAACTAAAAAACAACTAACTTATAGTAGATGTTTTATTCTTTGAATGATAGGCATCCTTGCCACATCACAAAATTAACCTTACTTAATTCAGTGAAATCATGCTGTTCCTTCACTATCACTGGGTCAAAATCCTGGAATTTCCTCCCTGATGGCATCGTGGGTCAACCTCCAGCAGGTGGACTGCAGCAGTACAAGGAGACATCTCAGCCCCACCTTCTCAAGGGGCAACTCAGGATGGACAGTAAATGCTGGCCCAGCCAACGACACCCACATCCCAAGAAATGAATTAAAGAAAAATACTGAGTAAGCATGTCGAAAAAATGCCATAACATGGCACATAAATAGCCATATGTTGTTTCCCGCATTATATACGTACAAATATGCACTTCAGTTTCAATATTTAAGATGCCAAATTGCTACTGTACAAGACCTAGATAGAGTTAATGGTAGCTGTCTTTTCCCTAGGGAGGGGGATTTCAAGCCTATGAGGCACATTAAGGTGAGAGGAGCAAGATTTTAAAAAGACATGAGGGGCAAATCTTTTTACACAGTTGTCTTTTACACAAGGGTCTGTT
Source organism: Chiloscyllium plagiosum (assembly GCF_004010195.1). NCBI lineage: Eukaryota > Metazoa > Chordata > Chondrichthyes > Orectolobiformes > Hemiscylliidae > Chiloscyllium > Chiloscyllium plagiosum. The sequence continues at coordinate 137,904,468 of NC_057711.1, read as the reverse complement.
TCTGTGCTGTATGACATGCACCATCAGGTTTTTCCCTTCAGCTGTACAAAAAGTCGAACAAACAAATTTCATTCCCAATTCCTATGCCCTACCTACTCGTTCAAATAATAGGTCAAGTATTGATGTCTGAAGAATGTACATTATTTGAAGAATGAATCAAACCGAGAAGGTAAAGTCCAGGTTTCGTCATAACTTTATAATCTCTCTCTCACACCCTGTCCATTAGCTTCCTGAAGTGGAGAGGAAAGAGGAAACATCAACTTTACAGGCCAGCAGTACAGGAGGACCCAAAGATTAAACTAACATCTCGACATGATATTCTCTAAATGACTGAAAATTGCTCCATGAGGTGGCACTGTGTATTTTATCAGTTGGAATCCACTAGAAATTTTCAAACAGTAGTTAAAGTGATAAATCATGATTCCTTGAAAATTCTTTGCCCCTGCGTCACTGTTCCCCACCTCTCATAAACCTCACTCCTTCCTTAAAGATTCACCATAGCATTAAAGTGGTGATCGATATTGACATTCAGTGATTTATAATGTACTAATTGGATCAGTGAAATAACGTGAAGACTACACATCTATCAGGTGGCTACCAATTCTTTTGCAGCCACCTTTCTACGGATCTTTTCGGAAAAATGTACTAACTGTAGAGATGTAATGCGCCATTTCTGGAGATATGGTGACACAGTGAAAAGGATGCTCAAGTTTAAACCATTGTGGAAAAGGAAATCTGCCTGCCAACAGTATGATTCCTGTCTGTTTGAAAAAAAAAGATTTTTCACCTTGTACAGTATTTCATTTGTGACACTTAAAAGTATGGCAGAGAAAAGTAACAGCTTGACCAATCAGTATGTGGGGGGGGGAGGGGGGGGGCGGATTTTGTGAACGTGAGGCCAAATTTGGCAATTGATAGCACCATATTCCAAAGAAAAACATTTTGGTCAAAGCTGTGAAGCTGCAGTAAATGTGAATGGATTATTGTATTTTCCAAAGCATTTAAAGTGGTGATAGATGTTGGCATTCATATAAATGTATTAAATGGGTCAGTGCCATATAGTGAAACATATGCCAATTGGGACAAAGTCTAACAAATTTCAGCTTTGCGCCTTCCATTCAACTGCTCATTTGTATTTGCTTGCTTCATTTGCTCTCAACATCATTTTTGGAACACAGGGATTAGTCACTGGTATTATGATACAACCAACAAAAAAAAACAAACAGGTCTTTTCTCTCTGCTTTTTTGTTTTAAGAGGAAGGATTGACTCTACAGTTGTTATTTTTCGAGGAATGCGGTGATATCAGTTTCCTGAGAAACCAGAAAGAACCAAAGGCTTAGACAGAAAAGATTTAATGAACACAAAATCTGATACTTTGTCAAATTAATCTAAAAAAACTGGAAATTTTGGCACAGTCTGACAAACGCAAAAAACAGTGGGACTGGGGGACTCAGGTATATAGTTCTTCCATAGTTGCATCACAGGTAAACAGGGTGATTAAGAAAGCGTTTTGCACGCTTGCCTTCATTGCTCGGACGACTGAGTCTAGGAGTTGGGAAGTAATGTTGAGGGTGTACAGGACATTGGTGAGGCCTTTTCTGGAAGACTTTGTGCAGTTCTGGTCTCCCAGTTATAGGAAGGATATTAATAGGCTGAAGGGTGTTAAGAAGAGTTTTACCAGGATGTTGCAGGGAACGGAGGGTGTGCCAAAGAAACAGACTGGAAAGGCTGAGACTTTTTCCACTGGAATGTAGGAGGTTGAGAGATGATCTTATTGATGTTTATAAAATTATGAGGGGTATGGACGAGGTAAATAGCAGACATCTTTTCCCTAAGGTGGGGGATTTAAGACAAATGGCATACTTTTAAGATGAGACGAGAAAGATTTAAAATAGGACACAATGGGCAACTTATTTACACAGAGAGTGGTTCGAGTTTGGAATGAACTGCCATAGGGAGTGATGCCTGCAGGGTACAGTTACACCATTTACAAGACATTGGGGTAAGTTCATAAATAGGAAGGGCTTGGAGGGGCATGGGCCAAATACAGGAAGGTGGGACTAGATTAGTTTGGGAACATGGTGGGTGTTGAATGGTTGGACTGAAGGGTTGCCATGCTATATGATTCTATAGTGTGCACACATGCATGTGTGCATGCAGGGTGGTAAGGGGATAAAGAAAGTGTCACTTCACATCCCAGACTATTGAGGAATGCCAAAACAAAATTATTTGCATATGTATGGGGGTGGCATGGTGGCTCAGTGGTTAGCACTGCTGCCTCACAGCACCAGGCATCCGGGTTAGATTCCAGCCTCGGGGGACTGTCTGTGTGGAGTTTGGACGTTCTCCGTATGTCTGCATGGGTTTTCGCCGGGTGCTCTGGTTTCCTCCCACAACACAAAGATGTGGATTGGCCATGCTAAATTGTCCAGGAGAGAACATGAAACTGCGGATGCTGGAGATCAGAGTCGAGAATGTGGTGTTGGAAAAGCACAGCAGGTGCTAAAATGTCCGTAGTGTTTAGGGATATGTTGACTAGATGCATTAGTCAGAGGTAAATGTACGGGAATAGGTCTAGGTGGGTTACTGTTCGGAGGGTCAGTGTGGATTTGTTGGGTCGAAGGCGACGTTTCGGGCATAAGCCCTTCTTCAGGCTTATGCCCGAAACGTCGATTCTCCTGTTCCCTGGATGCTGCCTGACCTGCTGCGCTTTTCCAGCAACACATTTCCAGCTCTGATCTCCAGCATCTGCAGACCTCACTTTCTCCTCAAAGATTTCCACCTACAAATGTGTGCTGAATGATAAATATCTTAGTTGATATAGGGACACTTTTACATTTGTTCGGGTTTCTAAAACAAAACCTCACAATTTTTAACCAAATTTCCCAAACCAATCATTGTTGACAGGGTAGGAACAAACGCAAATTATAATTCGGGATGCTCTGTCCTCCCCACACAGCAATACAAACAGAGATGAATCAGACACTCATTGCGTGAAGGATTGAGATTACTCCTTGGCATCAGCCACTGGTCCTCCTACACACCATGTACAACAAGCTCACTCGATTTACCTGTATAACAAACCCTCCTTCCTGAATTAAAACGTTCACAGCCTTAGAACGCAAATCTTTCTAAACTAGAAAGAGAGCAGAGAGAGAGAGGAGAGAAAAAAAAAAATCGAACTAAGAGACTCTAAAAGCTATTCCCAAAAAATGAATTGGAGGCTCTGCAAAAGGTTTATTTGCAATCTAAAATCAGCAGAAATTAGAGAAAAGCCCACCTTTGAGAACAGCAGGAGATACGTTCCAAGATGCATCCCAGCTCAGGGTTCAATTATATTAGTAACTTATTTGGGAATTTCCTCTCACGCAGTATATTGACCACGCTGCTTAACGTTTATGATGTTGAAATGAAAACTCAATTGCACTGTCTAAATAACACTACCACTCTCAGAGAAAATGGTATGGTTCCAGCACCGATGTGATGCTTGCTCCATCTAAACTCAGGCGGAGCTGCGTCATTCAAATGTGACCTTTGCTGAACTTCGGTAAGAAACAGGAGCACAAGTATACAATTCAATCCCTCATTTAATACGATCATCGCAAATCTCACCTTGGCCTCAACTCCACTGATCCACCCGCTCGCCGAAACCCTTCAACCCATTTCTCGTTTAATAAATTGGAGGAGGAAGAAAGAGATATTGAGTGTCTCAGCCACAATTTTGGGGCAGTGAATCCAGCGGACTCACAACCTTTGGAGAGACGTAATTCCTCCTCATCGCTGTTTTAAATCTGCCACCCCTTCACCTGAAGGTGTGGCCTTTTGATCTAAGCTGGCCCACAGGGGGAAACATTCACTCTACACCTACTGTTAATCCCTGTTAGCATCTAAATTACCTCAATTTGATCTTCTCTCATTCTTCTAAATTCAAGTGAGCATGTGCTAAATCGCTCAATCACTCCTGATAAATGGAGTGTTTTTTTTTTTAAAAAAGAAGTTCCCTACAGTATGGAAACAGGCCACTGAGTCCCACTAGTCCACACCGACCCTCCAAAAGAGTAACCCACCCAGACCCATTTCCTTCTGACTAATGCACCTGACACTATGGGCAATCCACCTGACCTGGATTGTGGGAAGAAACCGGAGAAAACCCACGCAGACACGGGGAGAATGCGCAAACTCCACACACAGTCGCCCAAGCCTGGAATTGAACCCGCGTCCCTGGCACTGCAAGACTACAATGCTAACCACTGAGCCACCGTGCTGCCCTCACAAGGAAAGGAATTCGCCTCTGGAAGGGAATCTAGTGAAACACAACTTGCCTTCTTTCATACTCCAACCCATCAAGGATAAAAGGCCATTGGCCCTCCTTATCATCCTCTACACCTGCATACTAATTTTCTGCAAGTCATGCATGAGGACACCCAGATCCCCCTTCATTTTTGCATTTTGAAGTTTTTCTCCATTCAGAAAACAGGTTGATTTTTATTATGTGCATGACAAAAAAAATCCCAGGAAACAAAAAGGCATTTAAACTGCTTCCACAAATTGCACTAACCACAGTTAAATTTTAAATGTGGAGAGCTTTGCTACATAATTGACAGAACTCTTCCAAACATGATTTGGGAAGGAATCTCAAATGATAACTCATGGCCAAGAACCAGCATATTTCTCCAATCTCTTTGCTGCTATCTGCATCACAATCTGAAAAGAGACAGTAGCACATGAGGTAGTTCAAACTGAAATATGAAGAAGTGGTTTATTCACTGACTGAAATGAATTCATTTACACGACAATTTATGGGAAAGCACTTCAGTGAGAAGGGTTAATGAAAAAAAGAATTAGTTTTAGATTTTCCTTCGTTTGATACACAGGAAATAGGATGAGTAGTTCGGAGCAAGTCTACTAAACTCAATTTAGAAGACATGTAATGTTATATTCTGCAGACACACAGATTACCACACTATGCATTCCACATTCAGGTGATACAGTACATCATCCAGAACCTAATCCAAGTTGCAATTACATGGCAGTAAAATCTTTTCCCTCTACCCAAAAGAAATTTCTTTGAACTAAACCGCAGTGTGTTCATTTCTGTGCAGAAGTTGAGCAGCACACAGTTGTGGTTGGGTTACACTTCCACTGGCTTTTATCCAAACGTCAAACCACTCCATTTACAGAAAAAAAAAAGATCGTAACGATCCTTATTGAACTTACATTAATGCCAGTTATTTAAGCTTGCTTGAGGATGAACAAAATTAAAGTTTCCTTGACCAGTTTATAGTGCATTTAGTTCTTCTGACCTTGTTACAGCTTGCAGTAGATAAAAAGTTGAACTTTTTACAAATTTTTAAAATACAATTTACTTTGACAAATTTTAATTCAGAATCTTCATTATTTATTTCTCGTATGTCACCAGTGCACAAATTGATATCTACAAAAATCTGAATTGTAAAATGAACATTTACTAAGTCCAGCTTACTCTGTATCTTAATGAACGCTCTCAATTGGGATCATCTGGGCTATTGTGGGATAGAGAATTATTAAGAAACATTTGTTGTTATCCCTTCATCAAGATTTACTTATTGTCGTGCGGCTGCCTTAGTTTAAAATTGTATAACCCAAGATTTGTAAACATCTGAAAGTGATTAGTGTAAAGGGGTGGGGAAAAGCAGTTTTAATTTTAAGCAGTACAACTCAATAAAAGGGGAGTCTGGCCTTCTAAATATGAATGTCAATCCTGAGTTTCAGGACTTCAAGACTTTTTCTAACATCTTTTAAGCAGAATGTCAAATCTTTCGCTAATCAGCAATGGGAGAGGGAGCAGGGCTGCACACAACTTTATATGCAAGCATCATAACTCCACTTAATAAAGGCAAAGTCACTAACTACGCAACGTGTAAACCATTCTCGATCACAAAACAAATACATTGTTTAAAAATGCACCACAAAATAAAATCTGGATGCTATTAACTAAAGCAAGTATGAAAGATGCCATTCATAATAAAATATCAGCATTAAATATGTACCATTCTAATGGAACTAGCAAGAATTCAACTAAAGTTGAAGTGAACTGATTTTGATTAGGGCTGACATCTAAATCCAAGCTTAAATGGTTTCAATCTGCCTACAGGATGTGGACATATTTAAGATGGACCCACTGTATATGAATCAAGGGTGTTTGAACCACTTATACTTCAAACCAGTTTGTCCATTTAAATCATTGTTTTTAAACTCAAGTCATCAGATGCTCAGGGGTTCTCTGGGATCACATTTCTGGGCTCCAAAATTTGTTTTCATCAAAATTCATGACAAAGCAAGCAGTGGTTTCTGTAACATTGTTTCCTTGCAACGTTTGTCATATTTTAGGAAGCAAGTTTCCAAAGATAACATCGGAAACTTCTCGGGCATCCCTGTGACCTATGCCATCGGTACAAAAGGAGAGATTTAAACACAACTGTGTTAGCGGATTTTGTTTCCCAAATGTCATTGATATTCCCCACAAAAAGAGTATGAAGCTCAGACAGACTGTAAGCTTGTGAGCATATGGAACTGCTGCCAAGTGGGCTTTCAGGAAAGTTAACCTTACAGCCTCGAGTTAAATTCAGATAACTCACATTTCTACAAAAAAGTGAAAGACGGTTCAGTTCCTAACTTGGTTTTCCCCAAATGGAAAATTGCAAACACATCACAATTGCAGTATGTCGTAAGTGTGCCTTGTTGACCACGACTGTTTGGAAAATGAAGCCGAGCACGTATCTCAAGGCACATCTCCAGCAGGCAGTCATGGAATCCCTACAGTGTGGCAGCAATCCATTCAGCCCATCAAATCCACACCAACACTCTGAACAGCATCCCATCCAGACCCACCCCAAAGTTCTCTCTGGAGTACTAAGTCAGAAAATTACTCTTTGTTTAATTACTTAATTATTAACTTTTTCATAGACCATAGAATCTCTACAGCGTGGAAGCAGGATATTTGACCCATTGCATCCACACCGACCCTCCAAATAGCATCCCAGGCAGAGCCATTCCCCTCCCCTATCCCTGTAACCCTGCACATCCCATGGCTAATTCACCTGACCTGCACATCTTTGGATTGTGGGAGGAAACCAGAGCACCTGGAGGAATCCCATGCAGACACAGGGAGAATGTCTGTGTGGAGTTTTCACAGTCGCCCGAGGGTGGAATCAAGCCCAGATCCCCGGCGCTGAGAGGCAGCAATGCTATTCAATTATTCCTGTTTCAAAAAGCATTCAAGTCAGAACATTTGTTGGCAGCTGGCAGTAGAATAAGTTTGGCTATTACGAAACAAAGTTTATACAAGCTACTGTACTTTTATCACAGGCTTAAAGTCATTTCAATATAAAATTCGAAATGTGGGTGATAGTGCTAGTATAGTGCATAGTATTTCAATGCAGATTTTTGGGGAAATAAAAATTGTTGGAAAACTACAATTCTGGTTTGCTTTTGGGTCACATATTTTGTAGTATGGAACAGCTCCTGAAGAATATGGCATTTTTTAAATTGATTCATTCACAGGATGAGGGTGTCGCTAGCTAGGCCCAGGATTTACTGCCCACCCCTAATTGCCCAGAGTCAACCACATTGCTGTGGGTCTGGAGTTACATGTAGGCTAGACCAGGTAAGGGTGGCAGTTTCCTTCCCTACAGGACATGAATGAACAAGATGGGTTTTCTCCCCCCAACAATTGCCAATGGATTCGTGGTCATCACAGATTCCTAATTCCAGATATTTAATGAATTCAAATTCTGCCATCTGCCATGGCGGGATTCAAACCCAGGTGCCCAGAACATTGCCTGGATCTCCGGATTAAAAGTCCAGCAACAATTTGGGCAGCACGGTGGCTCAGTGGTTAGCACTGCTGCCTCATAGCGCCAGGGTCCCAGGTTCAATTCCACCCTCGGGTGACTGTCTGCGTGGGGTTTGCACATTCTCCCAACGTCTGCGTGGGTTTCCTCCGGGTGCTCCGGTTTCCTCCCACAGTCCAAAGACATGCAGGCTCGGTGAATTGGCCATGCTAAATTGCCCACAGTGTTAGGTGCATCTGTCAGAGGGAAGTGGGTCTGGGTGGGTTACGCTTCAAAGGGTCGGTGTGGACTTGTTGGGCCAAAGGGCCTGTTTCCACACTGTAGGGAATCGAACCTAATCTAATCAATATGATTAGGCCATCGCCTCCCCTATTGGCTCAATTGGTTTAAATACCCTGAGATATCTGGTGAGGTGTTGCAAGCCGCAGAAGTGACAAAATCTGAGTTGGTGGTGGAGATGAAACACATTTTTATGATACTCAACATTTCTTGGCCATTCTTGTACAAGCTCATGAGTAGAATGGCCAGTGGGTTAAGATGCTTCAAAAGCAGCCAGCATTCAAAATGTGACATTTTCATTGGGAAGATAAAGGTGGAAGGAAAGCAAGAACGAAAGTGGTGGGTTTGGTTGGGGGGGGGGTAGTAGAGCCTGAACAGCAATACATTTTTCAAAATGAAGAATTGAAAGAAATCAGTCTTGACCTTTCATCCTAGCACAAACAGGACATAAGTAAAATTGTTAATTGCAACACATTGTGAAATAATTACAACTTCTTAAATCAAAAATCAAATCAACACAAACAAATCACATGCTAAAAACGCTGATACTGTCTAACATTTGAAATGGTGTTTGGCACATCAAATACTGAAAAAGATATTGACCTTGTTAATATAATGGCATTAAGTATACTTTCAAACAAAAAAGGTAGCAAATTTGATTTGCAAAGAAAAACCACGTTTACCGGTTCATTTCAGCAACATCATCTATTATTAGTTAGACAAAAAAAATCACTAATTAAAACCATAAGTATTAAAATATGGTTTGCACTCAAATCTCACTTCATGCAAAGAGTTTTATTATTGTCTTTTTTTGTTATACAACTGGAACATCTCCAACGAGAGATTCTAACCATTACCATCACAGAAATCCCCACTATCAACATCCTGGGGATACCATCGACTAGCTTAAACTCAAGAGAATAGATTGCATTTGTATAGCATCACCACTGCTTCAAAGATGCCCAGCATGCTTTTTTTATGCAAATCAGAACTACTTGGGTCTTGATAACCTCTTGACGTCAGTCAGTCATTTCTGGTCCAATTCCAGGCAGAGATGGGCTAAACTCAAAATACTTTAACAAGACAGAAAAGAAACAGATCTCTATGTTCTCTCCACAGATGTTGAGTGACCAATGTGTTTCTTGTATTTGCTATCAATTAACAATCAAATCTGTTCAGTCGTAAAAAAAAAATCAATGAAACGCAACTCTTAATTTGGTCTAATTAATGGTCACAAATCAAACCATTTCAGTGTAAAAGTCAAGACAATTTCCCCAATTAAATGCCTAACTATGCAACCTAATTTGATTTCCTCCATTTCTCCCTCTTCATGCACCAACATGCCTGAGCAATTCCACTGGTGTGACTGGTCGTCAACTACAACTGCCCATTTGTCACAAAGTAAATTTGAAACTGATGATGTCTCCATCATCCATCACAATCTCGACAGAGCAAAATGAGAAGCAGGATCTAGCTGGTGTGTTTGAAATCAGCAAACTAATTAGAAATCATTTTTGATATAAAAGGGACCTAAGGGGCAACTTTTTCCACACAGAGGGTGGTGCGTGTATGGAATGAGCTGCCAGAGCAAGTGGTGGAGCTGGTACAATTACAACATTTAAAAAGGCATCTGGATGGGTATATGAATAGGAAGGGTTTAGAAGGATGTGGGCCAGGTGCTGGCAAATGGGACTAGATTAGGTTGGGATATCTGGTCCGCGTGGCTGAGTTGGACCCAAGGATCCATTTCCATGATGTACATCTGTATAACTCTAAATCAAAGATCAAACCATAAACCTCAATATGCCTCAGTACATCCTCACATTGATTTTAACCAAATGCGCTGCATTCCCCAGTAACAAAAAAAACCGATAAAAATAATGAGCAAAAGGGCAATTGAGAATTCTGAAGATTTTGTAAAGAGAAAACTTTAAATGCAAGCCTGGACATCAATTCCAAACAATGTGCAAACATTAGGCTTTAAACATGAAAGGTTTCATGTGATGCAAAGCCAACGTAGTAGTACATGGAAACTAAATTGGAGTGCATTGTACCAGTCCACAGGATAATTCCAATCCAATTCCTAGGGCTTTTAAGTTGCCATAATCTTATAGACTGTTACTGGGGAATGCAGTGCATTTGTTTAAAATCATTGCGATGTTGTACTGAGGCATATTGACAAGATAGGTTTATGATTTGATCTTTGATTTAGAGTTGCGACTGTACAGGTCGTTGGTTCAGCCACTGTTGGAATTTTGCGTGCAATTCTGGTCTCCTTCCAATCAGAAGGATGTTGTGAAACTTGAAAGGGTTCAGAAAAGGATGTTGCCAGGGTTGGGGGATTTGAGCTATAGGGAGAGGCTGAATAGGCTGGGGCTGTTTTCCCTGGAGCATTGAAGGCTGAGGGATGACCTTATAGAGGCTTATAAAATCAGGAGGGGCATGGATAGGACAAATAGACAAAATCTCTTCCCTGGGGTGGAGGAGTCCAGAATTAGAGGGCATAGGCTTTGGGTGAGAGGGAAAAAATATAAAAAGGTACCTAAGGAGCAAATTTTTTCCGCAGAGGGTGGTACATGTGTGGAATGGGCTGCCAGAGGAAGTGGTGAAAGCTGACGTAATTGCAGCATTTAAAAGGCATCTGGATGGATATATGAATAGGAAAGGTTTGGAGTGATAGAACATAGAACATAGAAGAATACAGCGCAGTACAGGCCCTTTGGCCCTCCCTAAGGAGCAAATTTTTTCCGCAGAGGGTGGTACATGTGTGGAATGGGCTGCCAGAGGAAGTGGTGAAAGCTGACGTAATTGCAGCATTTAAAAGGCATCTGGATGGATATATGAATAGGAAAGGTTTGGAGTGATAGAACATAGAACATAGAAGAATACAGCGCAGTACAGGCCCTTTGGCCCTCGATGTTGCGCCGATCCAAGCCCACCTAACCTACACGAGACCACTATCCTCCATATGCCTATCCAATGCCCGCTTAAATGCCCATAAAGAGGGAGAGTACACCACTGCTACTGGCAGGGCATTCCATGAACTCACCATTCGCTGAGTAAAGAACCTACCCCTAACTTCAGTCCTATATCAACCCCCCTTAATATAAAGCTATGCCCCCTTGTAATACCCAACTCCATACGCGGGAAAAGGTTCACACTGTCAACCCTATCTAACCCCCTAATCATCTTGTACACCTCAATCAAGTCACCCCTAAACCTTCTTTTCTCTAATGAAAACAGCCCCAAGTGCCTCAGCCTTTCCTCATACGATCTTCCTACCATACCAGGCAACATCCTGGTAAACCTCCTCTGCACCCGTTCCAGTGCCTCCACATCCTTCCTATAGTATAGCGACCAAAACTGCACACAATATTCCAGATGCGGCCGCACCAGAGTCTTATACAACTGCAACATGACCTAAGGGCTCCGGAACTCAATTCCTCTACCAATAAAAGCCAGTACGCCATATGCCTTCCTCACCGCACTATTTACCTGGGTGGCAACTTTCAAAGATCTGTGTACATGGACACCAAGATCCCTCTGCTCATCCACACTACCAAGTATAAGGGCGCAGGCTCAGAGGGCCGATGTGTCTACTCATGCACTGTGTAGATCTTTGTGGTAAACCTCCCTCCGACTTTCCACATCAAACACTGGTATGACAGGGTTCGTGTATATTTGGATATTAAGTGAGGCTTCTTCGACATGGTCCTCATCAAACTCTCCCAGGACAGTTACGAGATCGTGTTAGATACAGATAATACCTTCCTGACACTATCCCCATCAAATAATATGTGATATGAATAAAACGGCGTTGGATACAAAGTAATACACGACTAGAGGTCCCCCACCAAAATTCCCAGAACAGGGACAGCATTGGGTCAGATATGCATTAAATCTTCTTGTCCACCGTCCCTATCAAATACTCCCAAGGCTGGAACAATATGGGTTTAGATACACAGCAGAGCTGCCTCTATACTGTTCCCATCTAACAAACCCATTACAGGGTTAGGAGGGGGTTAAAGGCAGAGGAAATCTCTCTCTGTACTGTCCCTCATTCATCACTCCAATTACTGGGACAGAATGTGACTACGTACAGAGTAAAAATGTCTCGACACTGTCCTCATCAAACTCTGCGAGAACAGGGAGAGAACGAGGATTGATACAGCATAAATAGTGCTCTGCACTGTGCTCAGTAAAAACTCCCAGGATTCATACAGGACCTGGTTAAATACAGAGAAGAGCTCTTTCGACAAGGTCCACATCAAATACTCCAAGGACTGGGACAGTATGACAAGAGATGCAGAGAAAAGTTATTTTAACACTGTCTACATCAAACACTCCAAAGATACGGACAGCACACCCTAATTTAAGACTGAGTAGAGGAGGAATTTCTTTTCTCACACAGTTTGAGTTCTTTGTACCTCCTTCCAACACAGAACTTGTGTATGTTTAAATCTGATATCGATTCTTGATCCAGTAAGGGAATCCAGTGTGTTGGAAAAAGTGCAAGAAAGTGGGTTTGAGGTCTGTAAAAATAGCCAAGATCCTTTGGAATGGCACAACAGGGTCGAGGGGCCAGACCGACTATTCCAGCTCTTATTTTCTTTTTGTTGCCTTATGTACACCTCATAATCATACTGCTCACTATTGGGTATGATGTGAAAATAGTTGCATCTATCCACTCTACCATGCTGTTTTTCTGAGTCTCCACCTAATAAAGGCACTCCAATCCCACAACACTACTCAGATCACAGTTGCAAAGCTGTGAACAGTTTTATACCTCTGATATCAGGAAAGGTGTTCTGGCATTCAATGCAGTGCAGTGAGGATTCGCTAGAATGACAGTGGGTGTGGAGGGACACTCTTACGAGGAAAGCTTGAGTAAGTTGTGCTTCTGCTCATTGGCAAATAGAAAGTTTGTTGTTTTTCTTTCCCTGCCTAAGAAATGAAGGACTTGCCACAGAGAGAGTGCAGCAGACAGTCACGAGGCTGATGCTAAAGATGTCGAGGATGACGTCTGAGGACAGATTACATCTTTTAGGGAATTGACTGGAATTCAGAAGAACTCGAAGAGATCTGATTTAAAATAATGCAACTGCAACAGATCTGTACAGAATAGGTGCAAGGAGGATATTCTTCATGCTTGGATACTCCAAATTCATGGTGAAAGTCGCAAGATGTTGGCCAAGTCACATCGAACACCAGACTCGTTTCTGTTCTCAAGTATATCAATGTTTGATTTGGACAGAACACGAAAGTGTATTCATTCTTACAGTCCTGCTTTTCATAAATGTTCGTAATTAATCTGAAGATGAAAGTGGCCCATTGGATTATTTATGTCGATCTCAGTAAAGCAGACTTGGCAATGTGTCCTTGCTCTTCAAAGCCAATGTGCTTGCATCTTCTTGGGTGGCACCGTGGCACAGTGGTTAGCACTGCTGCCTCACAGCGCCAGAGATCTGGGTTCAGTTCCCGCCTCAGGGAACTGTCTGTGCGGAGTTTACTTATTCTCCCCACGGCTGCGTGGCTTTGCTCTGGTTTCCTCCCACAGTCCAAAGAAATGTGCAGGTTAGGGGCATAGGTCTGGGTGGCTTGCTCTTCGGAGGGTCGGTGTGGCCTTGTTGGGCCGAAAGGCCTGTTTCCACACTGCAAGTAAGTAATCTAATTCAGCATGTCAGTGTTCTGTGTAATACCTACCTTATTTCGTATACTTCTTGCATTGAAGTATACACACTTCAAGCCACTTTCCTGTTTACAGGCACCCTCCTTGGAAATTGATGCCATGTTCCTAACCTCCCTACACTCCAGGCCCTGCACCCTGAAGCTACAATCTGGGTTCCCATGCCCCTGCAGAGTTAGTTTAAACCCCCCCCAAGTGCTGGCAAATGGGACTAGATTGGGTTGGGATATCTGTTCAGCATGGACGAGTTGGACTGAAGGGTCTGTTTCTGTGCTGGACATCAATGACTTTATGACCAGAAGGCTGCTCCCCATCAGAGACAGCGCGGGAGGGATGACTGGTTGGGGCTTAACCTGAGGGGCCCAATAGCTCAGGCAGGGGAGAGGTTGGGAAAGAGTCCTTCATGGGAACCTCAGCTGGTGCAGGAGTAAGTCACAATTTAAACATGAATCACCAATATTACAAAACTGGTATTGACAACATCCCAAAAGACAGACTTTTAAACAAAAAAAGACATTGGCAATGGTGTACTCCAAAGTGAAGAGTAAACTATTGGGCGACGTTAAAGCAGATGATGAGCTGGAAGGGACATGCATAATTTTATTTTCCATGTCAGTGAGAAAAAAAATCAACACAAATTTCAAAATTGTTTTACCATCACTAGGGTTTTAAATCAGCATTTTATCTTGAGAAAAAAAGTTTAATAATACACAATTGTTAATGTTTATAATATAAACATTAAAGCCTAACAGATGCAAGGGCTAGTTTGTATTTTTTTTAGCCAGTTTGTATTTTTAGATGACTGCTCTCACCCAGGAATACAGAGGGGGCTCTGGCACAGGATTCTGTGCACAGGGCATAGGAGGAATTTGGAAAGAAATGATACAGTCCTGTTTGCTTTTGGTTATTTCTCCTGTAAGCTGTGGAGGCAGAATACTAAAGTTACAACTTCAAATTTTTAAATAATCATTAGAATTAGTTTTTGGATTGCACGAAAATAAAATCTGATTTCTGAAAAGCTGCTTGTTTGGCATGCACTTTCAACAACAAAGGTTTAATGCAGAACAGTGCCAAGTAATAGGGACATGACTACTATGAGATGATTGTAAGTGCAGAATAGCTTGCCAATGCTCACCATCTAGGAGGAGTGGTTCACTGTTGAAATCATGAGTGAGCTACTGAAGATGTCAACAAACTTGAACTGCACCCTACCATCCACCTCCCACTCAACTTCCAAAAATATGTAGAGCAGGTTAAGGCTGAAAATAATTCATAATTTCAAGAGAGTGAGAAAACATCAGCAGGCAGCATAAAATTGAGCACTGTTCGTGCAAGGTCAGTTCAACATTGGTAGTCTCTCGAACCAAGGACACCTGTCTAAATGGAGTCTGCTACTGCTTTAACAGGTTTCAGAATGCATCTGCCAGTGAGTTAAAAACAAACAAGAACACCAGCCCCAATGGGGAGTTGTAAAGATCATAAAGTTGAGAGAGAGAGAGAGAGAGAGAGAGAGAGAGAAACTGCTGGCTCTTTGTAGTTAACAATTTGTTACTTCCCATTTGGTTCAAAAGTACATCAGCAAGTTTGGTGTTTTGAGAAGTGTGCAAACAGCAGCTTAAAATCCAGTCACAACTGGGGTCCAACCAACACAACCTGAGTGCTAAACATGTTGCAGATCAACAAGTTGCTTTGTTTGCACTGATGCTTCACAACTTTACAAAGAATACGCTGCCCAGTCAAACAAGTTCTGTGAAAAGGAAATCCATTTTGTTTACTTTGGGGAGCAAAGCACAAAATCAAACCAAAACTTGAGAACAAAAAGCAGACGGAATCATGGAATTCCAAAAGAAAGCAGAATTATTGTTCCTCATCCCACCAGCTGCCCGGGAGTCAACCTCACCCAACTGGGCTGTTGACAGGAAGGACAGAACTCGCATTCTTCTGGATTTTTTTTTTTTAAAAAGCTTGCTCAGCCACTTGAAGGACTGAATATATTTAACATCATCAACATGGCTTGGCTGGTGGGGAGAAGGGCTCTGCCTGCGAGATCCTTTATGCGTGCCCCGACTCTCTGCTGCACCGCATGCTGCCCTCGAAGTGACTGTGGGGGGGACCGAGACTGTCACACACCTCCTTCTGGAATGTGCCTATGCAGAAGAAGTCTGGAGAGGAATGCAGTGGTGTTCGTTCCGAGCAGCGCCGTGACGCGGGACTCCATACTCTCCGGTCTGTTCCCCGGGACGAACATCAACTGTGCCTGGAGGATCATTAACTCGGTGAAGGACACTCTCTGGGCGGTCCGAATCTCGTTGAGCTTCCAGCTGAAGGGGTTGACCCCGACTTGAGTGTTGCAGACTGGCACATTCCAAGGTCCAGGACTATGTGTTGAGGGACGCGCTGAAGCTTGGGGCAGCTGCTGCAAAGGCGCGGTGGGGAAAGACCACAGTGTAATGTCTGCCTGCCTAAGCACAGGGGGCTGCCACAGTAAGGGGGCTCTGTTGACCCCCGAGCTAAATTTGTGGATAGTAATCGTACAGACCCGTATATATGAATGATTACTCTGTCTCTGCATGCAAAGAAATGGAATGTATGTATGGCATGACCAATTGTACAGATCAGCAAAATATTATTAATAAAGTATATTTTTGAAATAAAAAAATCATTTTAAAGATCTGGCAACGTGTGGGACTGGCATTGAAGCTATAAAAAGCTTTTAAAAGACGCAGTCACTAGGATATGGAGGGAGAAGAAAGGCTGAGTATATGCACATGTCAGGAGCTGACAGGTACCTGCAAGGTTTAACCAACAAGATGTTAAGCCACTGTTGGAATGTTGCATGCAATTCTGGTCTCCTTCCTACCGGAAAGATGTTGTGAAACTTGAAAGGGTTCAGAAAAGATTCCTAAGGGGCAACTTTTTCACACAGAGGATGGTACGTGTATGGAATGAGCTGCCAGAGGATGTGGAGGAGGCTGGTACAATTGTAACAGTTAAGAGGCATTTGGATGGGTATATGAATAGGAACGGTTGGAGGGATATGGGCTGGGTGCTGGCAGGTGGCACTAGATTGTGTTGGGAGATCTGGTTGGCATGGAGAGGTTGGACCGAACGAACGGTCTGTTTCTATGCTGTAGGTCTCTATAACAATTCGGAGTGTAAAACTACCACTGTAGGAATACAGCTGGTAGCTGCAAACGGACAGCTATTTGCTAAATTAGGCTGATCCTCAAGGCTCAAACGTAACTCCACTCTTCCTACGACCCTCGAGGCGGCTTATAACCCTCAAAAGATGGCAAAAATGTCTTTAAAAGACAACTTGTGATCCACATGCTCTTGCAGACACAGCTATTTATCTCAAACAACCAGTTGCCTGATACAAATTCAGTGAGTTTGCAAAAACAACCTAACATTTTTACAGGTATAAAAACAGCATGAATGTTTTAGCCCCAGCAACAGTAATTCAGCTATGTAAAATGCAATAAAATAAATTCTACTTCAAGCTCACTGTAGCTAAGAAACGGTTTTGTATTCATACATAAATCCGAAACCACTCTGAGACTGTTATGTCAATGATCAGTGGCTTTTGTACTCCAGATGTTCACTGTCCTGCAAAGGAGAGAAATGTTACAAGAATAAGGTAATCTGCAACAGCTCACAATTTAAGGAGGAAGTGACCCAGCAGCAGACAGCCTTATTAACTATGCTTCAATAAACTACTTCCTGAGAAGTCTTTTCATTGAGAAAACCATATAAGAATTTGCATTTATGGCGCAGTTCCTGTTTACGTGTTCTTTCCAGCTCCCTTGCTTCTCCCATTTCTTTTTGAGCTCCCTGCTAACAGCACCAACCTGTCACTTCAAAGCTATCTTTTGTCCTCTACCAATAGAAGTTAGGTATGATTTCTGGCAAGTCATAAAACAATTACTGGCAAATTCTTGGATTCTCTTTGATTTTTAAAGCCTGCCTTGGAGGTTCAAAGCAATTGGGGAGCTCTTCCCTCAACATGTTACCCTGGGCAGGCCAATTTCTTTTTACATGTCTTCGACAGATTTAAAGATAATGCTTTCGCGAATTAGTATACTTTAGAAATCAAGGCTGTGTGTCAAGCTGCCAGAAGATACAAACTTCAGTAATGGTGTCTAGCACGCAACTGTTCATTATCGAAGTTTTGAAATAAATACTCATTCCCAATGCATGAAGCAATTTAAAGTTCAGAAACCAAAGAGAGTGATGCTAAATGCATACAGGTTATACATAAAAATGGATTCCAAAAGAACCTGAAGGCTATAATTTCCAGCAGAAAAAGAGGAATACGGTTAGTACGTTTGCAGACACCACCAAAACTGGTGGTATAGTCGACAGTGAAGATTGTTATTTAAGATTACAAAGGGATCTTAATCAACTGGGTCAATGGGCTGAAGAGTGGCAGATGACTGTTTAAAAATAAAAAAGCAGTGCCAACTAGTTCCGTTTGAGTACTGAAGAACATAAATTACAAAAGCAAATTTGCGCTCCATAACCAAATAATGGCTCGTCACTGCACATGAAATAATAATAAGTCATTGCCCAAATTTTCAAATGAACAAGTAGCAAGTTTGGCCTTAAGCAATGTCAAATCAGCTCAATGCTCTTTGAATCAGCGCGATGTGAGCACATGTAAAGACTTGTTTTATGAACTGCTCAGTGCAACAAAATTATGAGCATTTCACGTTATTCAACTACTTAGCGAGCCTGCCCCTCAGGTAAACCAGACTGTATTTTGCATCTCAATCGGTTATTTACAGTGGCGGGAAAATGGGGAAAACAAAATTAAAATGAAGCTACATAAATACTCATTTCAAAACAAGTCCCATTTTACTTTTGAAGCCACATCACAAAACCAGGGAGAGAGAAATGTTCCATGTCTGAGTATATATGGATGACTTCAAGCTCAGAGGGGACAATGTGGATTAGATTAGATTAGATTACATTACAGTGTGGAAACAGGCCCTTGGGCCCAACAAGTCCACACCGACCCGCCGAAGCGAAACCCACCCATACATTTACCCCTTACCTAACACTACGGGCAATTTAGCATGGCCAATTCACCTGACCCTGCACATCTTTTGGACTGTGGGAGGAAACCGGAGCACCCGGAGGAAACCCACGCAGACACGGGGAGAACGTGCAAACTCCACACAGTCAGTCGCCTGAGGCGGGAATTGAACCCGGGTCTCAGGCGCTGTGAGGCAGCAGTGCTAACCACTGTGCCACTGTGCCGCCCACAATGTGGAAGATTGTTGAACAAAACATCGAAATAGTTGAGCTTGGAGGGAAGAGAAGGATGAATGAGAGTTTCAGCAGCAGCTGCTCAGATAGGGACAGGCTGGAATGAGATGATAGAGGTGGCCGCAGTGATGGCATAGGTGAGAAATCAGGAGCTCCTCTCAGAATCAAACGTGACACCAAGTTGTGAACAGCCTGAATGAATCTCAGCAAGTTCCCAGTAGCTCAGGAATGAGGATTGGAGCAGAGACTGGAAACAGTAACTTCAGAGGGTAGTGGTGTAAGGTTGTTTCTTGGACTGGAGGCCCGTGACCAGTGGCATTCTGCTCGGATCAACTTCTGTTTGTCATTTATATGAACGATGTCGATAGGAATTTAGAAGGTACGGTTAGTAAGTTTGCAGTTGAAACCAAAATTAGTGGCATAGCGGACAATGAAGAATATTATCTAAGATAACAAAGAGATCTTGATTAATTGGGCCAAAGGGTTGAGGAGCGGCAGATGGAGTTTAAGTTGGATTGATGTGAGGTACAGTAGTCGCTTCATAGCTGCAGGGGATACCTTCTAAGATTTACCACGGGACCCAAAATCGTGGATAGGAGCAAACCCAATCATTTAAATGGGAAATTTACCTTCCTGTCAGCCCTGGTCCCTGGATCTGGAATGTTCCCTGTAATATGTTTGGGCTGCGGGTAACTGAAACTGCAGAAACTGAACCTGTGAATATGGAGGTTGCCCTGTATTATGTTTTGCTGGAATGAACATGGGCAGGATTTCCACAGTTAAACGTAGGGCCCAGGGGAATGTTGCTGAAAACAGAGACACTTCAGGGTTCAGGGACATAGTTCCTTGAATGTTGCATCACAGGTAGACAGGGTGGTTAAGAAGGCAACTAGCACGTTTGCCTTCATTATTCAGACCACTGAGTATAGGATTAGGGATGTCATGTTGAGGTTGCACAGGATATTGGTAAGGCCACTTTTGGAGCACTGGATGTAATGATTCTAACAAGGATGGCAAGCTTGAACTCTCAGAATGAGTTTCCCTGATTGGACTAGATTAACAGCCCCAATCAGGGAGCCCTGGCTGACTGATAAAAAAAAGAGGAGTGTCAGAGGTTCTGACACACGGTGCTGACTCTGACGAGGCTGTGCCAGAGTCATGGACTTTCCACCCCGTAAATAAAGGGTAACTTGGTGACAGAATAGTGACCATTATGTAGTTATTTCACTGTAAACAGTTTTGGTCGCCCTGCTACAGGAAGGATATTATTAAGGTGGAGAAGGTTCAGAAAAGATTTAGTAGAACGTTGCCAGGACTGGAGGGTTTGAGTTATAAAGGAGAGACTAGATAGACTGGGACTTTTTTCACGGGAGTGTAGGAGGTCAAGGGGTCACTTTACAAAGGTTTATAAAGTCATGAGGGCATGGATAGGGTGAATAGCAAAAAAAAAGTATTTTCCCTTGGATGGGGGAATTCAAAACAATAGGGCATGTTTTTAAGGTGAGAGGAGAAAGATGTAAAAAGGGACTGGAGGGGCAACAGACTGTAGTTCATACGTGGAATGACAGACAGAGAAAGTGGTTAATGCAGGTACAGTTACAGCATTTAAAAGACATTTGGACAGGTACATGAATAGGAAAGGATTGAGGCATAGGGGCGACACGGAGAAAATTGAGTTTGGGAAACGTGGTTGGCATGGACGAGTTGGATGAAAGGATCTGTTTCCATGTTGTATAACTATGTAAGCAAGTAACTTAAGTACACATGCACATCTACACCCATGTGCTTGCCTGAAGTCAGAGGAATGAGGGGAAAAAAAGAGCACCATACAGATTTCCAGTTTCCACATTCTAATTAGGTCATTTCAAACCACTCGAATGTTATGTTTGATTTCGAACAAATGTTTTTATGCATGGATCATAAATTATTTTTCTGAGTTCAAATAAAAAGATCCAAATTTGAGGCAGACATAAAGACATACACATTTACATCATGCTTTACATGACTCAAAAGCATTTCACAGCCAATGAAATACATGGAAGTCTTATCAATTAGGAGCGGTAGCCCATTTGGTCCTTCAGGATCTGCTCCACCACTCAACAAGATCACAGCTGATCAGTTTCAGTAGTGTTTCAAATTCGACATGGCCATCCATCACTTTCAGATTCCCTTGCTTAGGATCTACTTCTGTCTTTAAAAAAAAAAAATTGCGTACTTTTGAAGACTTCTTACTGCTAAAATGGAGGAGATCTAGCAGCTAAACTCACAACCAGTAACCATGTAACTTGAAACAATCAGCATATGATAATAACCTGATTTTTTTTCCTCACATTAGTCAAGGGAAATAACGTATGTTAAAACAAAATGTAAACTAACAGAGCAGATAGGTTTCTGCTCTATGAAATGTGTGAAGTGTTTGACTTGGAGCATTCTTTCCAATGAAAGTTGGTACCATGGTTCATGCATCTTCAAAGCTTGCACTTGTTTAACACCCTTCATTGCCTTGCAAACCATTTCTTGAGAAGTGCAGTCTCTCTCTTGTTATCTTAGCAAACAGCAGCTAATTAACCAATAGCAAGATTCCATTAACTACCAAAACTGAAATGACTAACCACTTTATCTGTTTTGGGGATGTTGCTGAGGATGTAAAGTTGACATGGAAATTGAGAGAGGTCTATGATACAAAGTGTCAAGCCACATCATTAGGTTCATTTGAACAAGTTGAGAAACTTCATCTTTATGCATCCAAAAAAAATAGTACTAGTGGCAACTTTATAAACCAATGATCTGTTGGCAGACAGATCTTAGAGTAGGTTTTGAACTTGTAATTTGCCAATTGACTAGTAAGAGTGCCATTATCTAAGTCAACCAGTTTTAAATCATTCACATCCTTCCTACAATCTGGCAGCTAGAATTGGGCACAATATTTCAGAGAAGACCAAACCAATGACTTATCAACTGCTTAGCACAGCTTTCTTGCTTTTTTAATTCTATATCCCTATTTATAAAGTCCAGGACCCCACATGCCATACTAAGCGCTTTCTCAATCTGCCCTGTCATCTTCCATCATTTATGCAGACACCCAACACACAAGTTCTTCTGTACCTGCACACCCCTTTCAGAGCTTTCTCATTTCATACAGCTTCTCATTGTTTTGGTGAGGTGAACAAACTTCAAAAACAGACACTTTTATGCAATAAATTTCATCTGCCAAGATCTTTTTTATTCCACCATGGGGTCCACATGGCGTCCTCCTCTCTGCACAATACTCTAAAGTTTCATCATCTAGGAGTTTTGAAATGATATTGTATGCACCCAAGCCTTGGTCATTAACATAGCTGAAGTGAAATAGTCTGCCTAACACTGACTACTGGAGCACCTGACCTCTATCAAGTCCACATTGAGATCCAGGTGAGTCCAAGATTCAACAACGGTTGCAAAGTAATCGAGCATATACAAAGCCTGTTGAAACTTGATGAAGTTATAGAGATGTACAGCATGGAAACAGGCCCTTCGGTTCAACTCGTCCATGCTAGCTCGATATCCTAAATTATTCTAATCCCATTTGCCAGCACTTGGCCCACATCCCTCTAAACCCTTCCTATTCATATACCCATCCAGATGTCTTTCAAATATTGTAATTGTACCAGCATCAACCACTTCTTGTGGCAACTCATTCCATACATGAACCACAAAAATTTGTCCCTTAGGTTCCTTTTAAATCTTTCCCCTCTCACTCAGAAGCTCCAGGGAAAATAGTCCCAGTCACCACAGTGGGAGGCTGGTAATCGATAGCAATCTTGAAATCAGTTGGACACCACCCACAAAGTGGACACCAGGTCTTGCGTTATTTGTTGAAAAAACTGCATTGGTGATATTGTGCCACAAGGGGGAGGAGCTGGAGAGAAAACAGCAGGTCATCTACTTGAAGTACTCAAGTGTTTCACACAAGAAACATTTGCTCACATTTGCTCCAATTCCAGCCACTCAGATAACTTTGTATCCATGTTGCCACTCCCCCTTTCTAGGTTCAAGCCCCAACAATACAAGTACAGGAGCCGCGAAGACATTTGTTAACAAACATATTTCGAAATCCGTATAGACACTGCTCGCTGTTAGTTCATTCAAAACCTTAAATTAGTTAAACATGACTTGTCCTCAACAACTCTCATTTTTCTTGAGAAATCTATATTTGAGCGAGGAAGGAAGAAAGATTGAGGTAAAACAGGTTAGTTGGAAAAAGATGAGATGAACAAAACTCAAATGTCTAAAAAACAGAAACAAGACGGAGTAGAACTTGGCCAGATGAGTTATTGTAATCAGGCAGGGTGTTAGAGTTTGACAAGCAGATGCATTCGCGTGCTATCAGAGCCCAGCAATATCCCTCAATCAATTCCAAAACACAAGATCATTTTTCCCAAAATCATGCTCACGGATTCTGGTGCAGACCTTCCCTAAATGTGGTATTGTGCAGTCCATTAGAGAACAGTATCTCCTTGGCTGGTAACAGCGTCAAATATCATGGCTACAACAATCATCTACTTTCATAACTGCCTAAATTATACTTTTATGGTGAGTGGGAAACAGAAAGAGGAGGTGGGGAACATCGCAAAAGTAAAGGAGCAAAGCAAAAGACTGATCAAGAAACATTTGGGGAGCTGAATGAATATGTATCGCGAGGTGGAATTCTGGGAAAGCTCAGAAGCATAGCAAGCCAAAAGGGCCATAAAGGAAGCCTCTGCAATATCTGGGTGTAATGGCTAGAAGCTTCAATCATAAACCATACTTACCTGGGTTACACTCCTTCAATTTTTTCTTTCATTTGACAAGGGATTAATGTTGAAGTGAATCAAAATAAGAAACTCATGGACTACAAATTGACTTTAAGTGGTGTCATACCGTACATGAAATGATGCACAAAACCAGCAAATGTTACACAGAGTTTGAACACCGGAGTTTCCAAAACTAATTCAGTGAGATCTAGAAGGGCCAAAATACAACTGGAGCATAGAAGGACACCATCAAAAGGCCTTCACTCAGACTGGGAGTAACAATTTATGTACGCACATTTGTGAAATTCTTTTGGGAAACAACAACTTGAGAGTCTCACCAGAAGACTATTCAGTGCCAGGCCATGAGCACTGTTCCTGGGTGCCAATTATTGCTTGCATTAATTGACAGCTTGTGGTCAGATTCACAGACAATACTTCTCATTGGGACAAGGATGACGACACCTTTTCAGAAATAATGTTTGAATACTGTTTTACAAAAAGACAAAATGCTTGATTAAAAGCGTATGTAATATATATATACTCTAGTCTCTTCTAGAAAGCAAACAAAAGCATCAAACACCCAAATGAACATGCAACTTCCTTCCCAAGTTTTCAATTTACAGACATAGGGAAGAATGGTGCAGAGCTAACATTTAAAACTTCTTTTGAAGCAAAACACCGCATTCTTTTTCCACTCACAAATTGCATGACATAATTAGTCAATTTTGCCATAAAATTTCATCCATTCTCTGCTCCAATTCTTCGAATGCAGATACAAAATTATTCCAATTAAGTAAAATTATGTTTGGCTTTCTCAAATCACCAAGATAAATAGCACATACCGGCCAAGCATTAAATATATTTATATAGAAAAACTTCAGGTGTGGAACAGACTGCCATCTAGTTGCAGTGCAATTTAAAAAAAAAACAGACAGAAGTTTGAATTCAACCAGAGTTGAAAGTTTAGCACGAAGGAGGAGAACACCATTCTCTTTTCTTTCTCTTCATTTTAGATTAGAGGTCAGTGCCAGCTACTAATGATGACATTTTGTTCACAGTAGCCTTCTGATGTTTTTCAATGCACAAAACACATTGACATTTTTATGGGAATCATGGCTTACATAGGCAGTACAATACAACAACTCAAATAAAAGCAAAGTACAGAGCATGCTGAGTGCTGCTCCGGTCCTCAAGAAGTGCCATATTGGTCTTTGTTTCTCTCTCCAAACAGAGGTTCTCCAACACTCTTTTAGAACTGCTCAGAGTTGAATGTTGAATCTAATGCCTACCCTGAGCTGCTCAAGAACCTATTAGCATGTTGGCAGTCTTGCTTGCATCCTATTTTCTTCAGTCTCAGTATAAAACGTATCAACAAACATGCTCAACCTACAATACAAGCATATTTCTCAGTTCTACCATGCTGTTTTATAACAAATTGAAAAACGGGCAGATCAAATCTCTTTTAGAAAGATGACAAAAGATACACAGTTATCGACAAGGGTATTGGTCACAGGAACTTTGAGGACTGCTACTCTACGTAAAGTTAGAGGCTATTTTCCATTACAAATTGATACCAGTGATACATGCACAAGTTCCAACACTGCAGGTTGTATTTTGAAATTAGTGTCTCCAGAGAATGATCTACCTGGCACCTGGGGCTGCATTTTGCTTAGGCTGAGTATGCTTTATGCTAATATTGTATACCCATGATATGGAGGTGCTGGTGTTGGACTGGGGTGGACAAAGCTAAAAATCACACAACACAAGGTTATAGTCCAACAGGTTTATTTGGACACACAAGCTTGTACTTTCAAATAAACCTGTTGGATTATAACCTGGGTGTTGTGTGGTTTTTAACATAGTCTACTCAGATAGAGAAAACGTACCATTTGTAACTGACATTCCTCATTATTATTATTAGAAACATGACATAGCTTATGAAGTCTGGTGTAAATCCAGAACTTTTCTAAGCATTTATAGATGGCTACTCAAACAAGTACATAAAAAGTCAAAAAAGAGAACATTCACAATTGAAACATTAACAGTCCATCCTTCAGATTAGCTTCAAAATTCAACCAAGTTCTACTCGAGAAACCAAAACAAAAAACCACAAAGAATGGGAACCTGGAATAAGAAAGAAAAAGTGCTGGAAACACCCAGCAACATCACATCAGCATCGCTGGTTAACATTTTAACGGTAGGCCCTTCTTGGTTAGAAGACTTACATCCAAATCATTTGTTCTTTCCACAGATGCAGACTTGACCAGATAAACATTCCTGGAATTTTTTGTTTCAATTATGGAAATTGCTAAATCTCGCACACCAGAGAACTAAGTACTCCTGGATTCAAATCTGGATTTATATTTTACTGATAATTCCTCAAGGATCAAAATGGCAGGAAATAAAACTCATCAGGGACTCCAAACAGTACAATAGGATACAGGGTTGGTGTGGACTCGATGGGCTGAATGGCCTGCTTCTATACCATAGGGATTCTATGATTCTGTACTGTATGATTGATTATATGCTTCCAAAAGACTTTACAGAAATAGTTTGAACATGTGAATGGCTTCACAAGAAAAACACTGATTATCAGAAGTTTTAGTGCACAGAACATCCCCCAATACACCAGAACTTTACATAATTTGGCCTACTCTTACCCTCTGGATCTTCTATAAAATGATCAACTTAAAATGTGTCAATCTCTTTCCTACCAATCATGAGGCTTAAGTTTTTTGGACATTGAAATACACTTGTTTCCAGTCAGTGAACTGTGCCTTTAATTCTGAGGTACAAACCTAAAAATGATCAGAACCTGTCTTTCTCGATAAGAATGCGGTTTGATTGGCCATGTATTTGAAACATTTGGCTTTTCTAATAAAGTTTGAATTTCAACAAATAAAGCAATTCAGCTCAGTTCCAAAATACTAACTACCATTATTTAATTTGATTAAAAATAAAAGGATGTTATTGTACTTATCATGTTATGTTGGTTTTGATAAAGTCACATAGAAGGCAGTATTCTTAGGTTTCATCTTAAAAGGTTGACTCTTTCCAGGTCAGTGTTGCGAATCAATAAAATGATACATTTTAGCAGCTCAGCCTTGAATGTAGAATCAGCTACTTCAAATTTACACAATCGTACAATCAAGATGAATTCGATATGCAGTCTTGCCATGAAGAAGAAAAGCAAAATTCAAACATCTGGCAGCTTGAAAAGCTCCCTCTTACTCAATTGCAGTCAGTCAGTCAGTCAGTCAGTCACAGAGAAGAAAAAAACCCACTTAAGAAAGTCATTTCATTAAAAAGTAAAATCTTAAGCAACAAAATTGCTGATGAGTTTTGAAAGTCCTTTGTTAACAAAATGACAACAGAATTTCTATTCACCATATTCCCCAAACATTCCATGTCCTTTTTGTATTTAATATTTTATTCCTTCAGTATCAGCTGGACCTTGCCCAAATACAGATACTTATCACAACGGGCCAGGGTGGGTTACTCTTCGGAGGGTCAATGTGGACTTGCTGGGCCAAATGGACTGTTTCACACTGTAGGGATCCTAAGTTCTAAGTTCCAAGAAACTTGGATAAAGCTTGTGGGTTGATAGCTAGCATTTATCAGAAGTATACCTCAGAAAGTCCAGTTCTATCAGGGTCTTTCAGGCAAAACACTAAGTCTACCTCTTCAGATGGACACAAATTTGCTGCGGCCCTTTTCAAAGGGCAGCAAGGGAGTTCTCCTGGTGACTTGCTCAATAAAACAATATATTCAAAACAACCCAGCTATAATGAGCTACTTGAAATACAGTACAATCAAGATGAACTTGATGTGCAGTCTTGCCATGAAAAAAAATGAACCAAAACACTCATACATTTGGCATCTCAAAGATCCAAGATTGAAAAGCTCCCTCTTTTTCCTTCAACTAATGCTATCAAAACTAGACTCTTACAAGTAGTAATCAATGTATTTGCTTAACAATGACTACCCCTCAAAGTTAAAACTTCAACTGAGTTGCACATCAGAAGACATCAGGTTTATTAAAATATTTATTTGTTCTTCTTACAGATGACATATATATTCACTACTGTATCCCATTACAGTCATGCTTATTTAAAAGATTCTAGTATCATTAACAGGTTTTATTGTGTGAAATGCCACATATATGGAAATCTTCAAGCAGAGATATTTGATAAACAAAGTGTTTATAATTTTAATGAGTGGCAATTCTATGCAAATTGGCTTGTTGAAAAAATGGCAGATCAGCCTGTGGTGTTTCAATATTATGCACACAAACACACACTTATAAACATGCATACACAGTAGCTGGTGAATCTTCAGACGCATCTTTCACCTCAGAACATACTGTTTAGTTGTACAGCCATCTAAATATCTGACATCTTTCCCTTTCCTAGTGCATGCCTCTCTCCTACCCACACTCCCAAAAGCAATTCTCTCCCTGTCCTTCCCTCATTCAACAGCATGTTTCATTCTCTGCATGTTGTTACCCTGCACTTGATCTTCTTGCTGCCCCTATCTCCAGGAGTCTATTGCTTTCTCCCTTTCAGAAGGCAACACAGTACCTATGAGCTTCTCCCCTGCTTACAAGGTCAGTCTCCATCTATATTGCCCATTTTTAATATCTCTTAACTAAACAAAGTCTGGAGATTTTACAGCAAAAACAAAAGCCATGTCGCAATTATTGTTCTTAAATGTATAGTACATTTCCTTCCACAAATCTTGGAGCCTCAGCCATGTCCATTCACAAGTCCCACACGCTATTGCATATTTCCATCTCTGAAACCCGTATGCACATTTTGTTACCTGAAGCTTGAATTTCTAAAACAACTTCTTCACCTTTCAGATCCTCCCTATAAACGCTTCAACTAGGGCAAAGCTCCACCAGTTTTGTAATACCCATCATTACTATTTGTCAACCTTCATTCATTTATTCAACCTATTAGGCATTAGATTCTAAAATTGCTATCCTCCTCACCATCCCTTCACGGCTGTACCCCATCATAGCTCTGTTAGTTACAGAGTTACATTGTACTTTGCTCAAAAACTGCACGAATTCATGTAAAACTCTTATCTCACTTTTTATATTTGAATCAATCTAAACATCATGGCATAGACAGAACACAGGGGGCTAACACCTTCAACATATTGTCTGGCTAACACCAATTGTTACAATTAACCTGAAAATGCAACTTTTTAAAAAAAAGTTTTGTGATTTACACATGAAAGAAGTGAAACTATCACGGTATTCGAACAGAAGAAAGACTCAACAAACAATCAAGGTATTTTTCAATGTATAATTTCAGTTACATCACACTAAATTTTTGCTATAAAGTCTGTGTCTTACAATTGTGTCCTCCACAACCACCTGATGAAGGAGCAGCACTCCAAAAGCTCGTGCTTCCAATTAAACGTGTTGGACTATAACCTGGTGTTGAGAGATTTTTAACTTTGTACACCGCAGTCCAACACCAGCATCTCCAAATCATGTCTGTTAGTTATGTTTGAGCCATAACTTCTCAGAATCATACTTCCTCTTAAAAAAGCAAAGGGTTTTTGCAACTCCCTCCCCAAACATGTTTGAGTTACTACTTAACTCACTTAAAATTTCTCTCACCATATTTTCAACCAACCTAGTGGTACCCGATTCAGTTTCTGATGTGAAGTGCCTTAGGCCTACAAATGAGGCATTCTAAAAATGCAAGTTATTGTAAATTCAGGCATCCACTTGTTATTTTTTTGAACAGCTACTACTGCCACAACCTGCACATGTAATTGGTTAACATACAAATTGCTTTTCCTGTCACTTTCAATTTTATAGGTTCGAAGACAGCAACAAGGCTCACTTTATGTGACATTATAATATCAGGTGTTATTTATCAAAGTATACAACACCAGAAGTCCTTTGACAAGTTCAAAAGGAGTTATGTTACCATAACAAACAAGAGTGAACGTAGAGCTACCCATCTCAGATTGACTATGCTATTGTATTCCTCTGAAGACCTCAGAATCAATTGATAATTAATCAAGCATGTCTACAATCTAATTTAACTAACATGGGATGTTAAAGTTCCACATTTCATAAAACGGACAGGTTAATGAATGAATGAGTGAATCTCTTAGGCCTTCTGATCTCTTATTGATGCCTTGAAACATTACAGTTCTTCCTTTCATCATAAAATCTATACACGAGTTGAGTAGCATGTGATGTTAGCCCAACAGAGAGCCAAACAGTTGACACCAGAAAAGGGAAAGTTCCCTGTTTGCATACAATAAATGACATGACAGAGCTACAAGTTTGAATTCCCAATCAATCCAAAAATTGCAAGCAAGACATTCAGGATGAATGTTTTAAGCTTGTCGAACAGCTGTTTCCCATCCAGTTCAGGGACACTAAGTTAAATTAACTACTGGCAGACCTTGAATACAACAGAACAGGAAAAATGGAGTTTAAAAACTGCCTACAGGTGGTGAAGTAAACAGATACAATAAATTAATTTTGAACATAACTAAGTGGACATGCAAACTGTATGGGAAGGGGGGGACTGGGACTTACTGGATTGATCTAGACAGCCAAGAGTCAATGGGCCAAATGGCCGACTTCCATGCCCTGAGGTCGCCAATATAAATAAAAACACAAATTCCAATGAACGTGATAAGCTTAAATTCAGATGTGGTCAAGATTTGATTAAGACGACACTCTACCCGAAAAGGCGCCCCAAATGTTCACAGCAGTTGACAGGAAGTACAACACAATGTTTTGTGGTTAAAGGGTAGTTGTGACACTCGGCGGCTTCTCAATACTGCTCGGTGAACCCAGTCTGTGGGTCGCTGTGTACAGCAGCGACCAGCCGAGACTGCGCCGTGCGCACCTCCACAAAAATACACACTTTGCACACACCGGCTGATCTCTCTCTCGCTCTCTCTCTCTCTCACACACGCACAATTAAAGCAGGTCTAGGCTTTGTATTGTCAGGCATGAATGAGGCTCAATTTTTCATCAGCAACGCAGTGAGCTGCTCACCTGAAAGCTCAGCTTGGTAGAACAGGGACCACCAACCCCTCTCTCTCTCTCTCACACGCACAATTAAAGCAGGTCTAGGCTTTGTATTGTCAGGCATGAATGAGGCTCAATTTTTTCATCAGCAACGCAGTGAGCTGCTCACCTGAAAGCTCAGCTTGGTAGAACAGGGACCACCAACCCAGAACAGACATTAATTCGTGGGTTCAAAAAAAAAAACACATTCACCGATAAGGTAAAGTCCATCAGGTCCTGAAAACGACTCCCTATCATGTTTTCTGCCTAAAATGACACTTCTATTAAAGCCTAACAAACGGTTCCCAAACCTGATCGGGGGGGGGGGGGGGCTCTCTTTTCCTATCCCCAGAAAAATGCCAGATATTTTCAGATTTACCTGCAATTGCTGGGATTTTACATCTACAAAAAAGTGTGATTTGCAGACAAGCGTTCTTTTAAAGTGCAGCGTCCCCATTCTTTCCCGCTAGTACTTTTTGGTCTATCATTATCTCACTTGGTACAATTTTAAACACAAGTTTCCGACCGCAAGTGGGTGTTTCTTAAAGCATGAAATCGACGAGCGTGGGGCGAATGAATAGTTACAGCCTGCATTCGGTAATACAGAACGATTTCCAAATATTCACTCATCGTCCCAGGTGTCTAATAAAAAGTAGAAACATAGAAGAGAACGATAGCATAACATGCAAAGCAAGACTTCCTGCTGCCAATCTCTGTTGCACAGATAGTAGTTACAGTAACAAATAGAGTAACCTCAAATTTAACAAAATGAATGCTGTAAAAAGCTCCAGAAGTTTACAATCTCAATGTTGCCAGTTCAGTTGTGGGCTGATGTAGACAGCCACCCAACAGCACGAAACTCAAAAGCAAAGGCAGAGATCACGACAGTACCACTGTGACTCGAGCAGAACATTATTGTGGGAGTTTGATCCTATTGTTTTATAAACCCACCCACTCCCGACGGACTCTTTGAAAACACCTGAGTTGCAAAATGAACACAATAAGGTTATGACCCGCAGCGACAAGAAAATAAAACAAATACACACATTAACAGAATACAGCCGGGGGGGGGGGGGGAGAAAATACATTTTGTCACATTGCTGAATTCTTACCCCGCTTAGGTCTGGGGAAGCTGTCGTGCAAGTGAAAGACGACTTTCTCCACAAAGTGCTGAATATTGCTGTGTTCTGGACCCCTGACAAAGACCATCCAGTCGTGGGTGAAACCCTCCACCGTGGGTTTTTTCCGAACCTGGGCCCGATGGCCTAGCTCCAGTTTAACCTGAACAGCGGCACACTGAGACAGAGAGGGGCAGCGGGTTAGACAGGAGCGAGCGAGCCAGCGAGCAGCCTGGGCACCGGGGTGGGGGGAGAGGCACAGAGGCAGACGCGGGTGGGTAGAAGCAGCAGCAGCAGCGGGGGACAGCCTCTGCCTGTCCCTGTCTCTCTCTCCCTCCCTCCCATTTCCACGGGCCGCTTTCCTTGCAAATGTGCCAACAACATTTTAAAAAAAAAACAAAAGGGTGGGAGAAAACTCCAGGCAAGGCAAGGGGAAAAGGAACCCCCTTCCCAAGGATTCCCAGCCTGTCAGTTACTGTGAGCTAGAATAGAAACGGTGCAGCTGCGGTTTACTTACCGAGGCAGCCATCCTCTCTGTCTGTCTCTCTCTCACTCACACGCTCACTCAGAGAGAGAGAGAGAGGGAGAGATAGACAGGCCTCAGAGGCAACTGATGCAAAACGGGGAGTTGCTTTGGATGTTGGACTTGAGACTGCAGACACGACTGATGGCGGACATTGTACACAGACTCACTCATTCACACACACTATCTCTCTCTCTATGTCTGCCTCTCTCTTATGACTAAGAAACAGTCCAGCCCTGAGCATGCGCTTTTTGTCTCTCTCTCAGACTGTCTGAGCACCTTCTACACTGGCGACAATCTCCCAATAAGGGAGAGGAAGAGCCCAATGCACGCACATGCAAGGGGGAAATTAAAAAAAGCAACCACACACAAGCAGTGCACAGGTACCACAAGCATTGCTCCACTGAAAGGTAGACACCGGGCTGTTTATTCTTGCTCTCTGCAGATGCAAAGAAACAAACACATATTTAATATTTATTTGCAAATGACTGCAGATGCTGGAATCTACTGAAAACAATAAATGTTGGAGCGGGTCAAGCAGCTGACCATGGAGAGAGAGAGCAAGCTAATCCAGACGATTCTTCATCAGACTCTCCGTCATATTTAATATTAATACCGTGTGAGATCCAACAGGGAGACGTTAAAGAGGGAGCCGGCCTGGTAGGAAAAGAAAGCATCCCTGACAATTGAAAGGACTTGTAAACATAACCGCAGCAATGGGAAGTGTGATTATTTTGGGGACAGTGATCACACTTGTGAAAAGTTTGGGAGAACTCAAGGGGATCCGAAATGCCCACCCTTTTAATTTCTCTCTCTCTGTACAGAGTTTCTTCAACAGTTTTGTTTTCATTCCCTATGAAAAAATAACGTTTGTGTGTGTTCGGGGAGGGGTTAGCTCTAAGAAAGTCACACCATGTGGTTCTGTTTGTCCAACAGTGACACCCAGGGGTGTGAACAGCGGGGCCGGGGTGGGAAAGGAAGGGAGGTCGGGTTTGGCGTGGAAAGATCCTGGAACGCCGTTCCTTGGTGGTTTTGGTGCTTTTAATGGGTCCTGGAACACAATACAGGCGGTCAGAAAGCGTGCGCTGTAACTCAGACATCACCACTATAGCTGAGCCCGCAGAGGGCGGTAGGTAGTCCGTACGCTTACTACATATTAGTGGACAAAAAAATTACTTTCAGAACACCAGGAAAGCGGGGAGGGGTTAAAAAAGAGCAAAACAACCCCCTTTTCCAACGGCTGACACTTTCTTCAACCTGTCACCGTACAGATGGAAGATTTACATGAATTTTAACGTCAATTCTCAATGAACCGACTTTGGAGTCACAGATATGGACAGCATGGAAACAGACCCTTCGGTCCTACTCGTCCATGCCGACCAGATATCCCAGCCCAATCTGGTCCCATTTGCCAGCATTTGGTCCATATCGCTTTAACCCCTTCCTAAGAAAAAAAATCTAAAATTCAGCGACATGGCTTATCACATCATTTTATTGGTGATCAGGACAAGTCAGAGGTTGGCCGAGGCTTTGGGCTACCTTTCAGAGTGTGTAAATTAGCAGGACAGGCAAGCTTGTGGCAAGGTTTTAACTTTAATTAAAATGTAAAAACCGAAAGAACTGCGAGATGCTGTAAATCGGAAACAACAACAGAAGTTGCTGGAAAAGCTCAGCAGGTCTGTGGTGGGATATCAGAGTTTAATGATTCGGGTCCAGTGACCCTTCCTCAGAAATTAATTAAAATGTGTTTGTTCTCTTTATTCATCGGTTGTTTCACCCATCAGTTGCTAAGAAAGTAGTTTATTTAATTCTACCATATTGTGTGCGTGCGTTTATTTACTGAAATCGAGAGGAGTGCCACTGTGTAAGAAAGAGTTTTTACTGTCCGGGCACTTTGACATTCATAAATACTGAGTGAACCCTGGCGCCTGCTCACTACACGCCTGAAGTGTCCTTTATAAACCGCATCTGCTGTTAATCCTAAAATCCAAATATTGAGCACAGTGCATCCTTTAAGACATTTTCCAATTTGACGGTTCGTTTCCACTCAAGCGACATAGGCCAGCTGGCCACCGTTTAGCCAATTCAACACCTCCGACTCTGTGTATTGACATAGATTTATTGGACACGTCAATAGATCGATGACTATTAAATACAATCTATATTCAGATAACGGTTCTCCAAAATGAGAATCTGCATTCTCGGTTTGCATTTCGAGTGCAGACACACCATACCGGGATCAGCGTTTAGTAACTTTGGAACATTGATTTTTGTTTTATGTTCAACTTCTTTTGCCATCCGCTGTGTTCCAAATACAGCCACCATAGCGCCCCTTGGGTTCACATCCTCTCAAAGCGTTTTCCAATCATTGAACCGACTGGGACCTATTCGGTTAAGGAAGAAGCGAGGTCACACAAACAGCAACATAATGCTCAGTGAATCTCTTTCTGCCATGTGATCGAGGGATAAATCCAAATCAGCGCCATATGTTAGTTTTCAAATGTCCACCTTCTGCCTTAACCGATGGCTCCCCAGCACCACAGAGGGTGGTTGGACCTATCTCCCTCAACGCTGTGGCCCTCATCCCCTGTCTTCCTTCCCCCAACAGCGATAGGGTCACCTTGTCCTTTCCTACCAACCATCCACATCCAGAGGATCATTAGCAGCAATTTCCATTACCACCAGCAGGATGCCACCATCAGACACATACTCCCCTCCCTTCCCTTGTCAGCCTTCCGCAGGGACTGTTCCTTCTATGACACCCTGGTCCAATCCTCCTTCATTCCTAAACCACCCCCCCCCCCCCCCCGCCCCCACAGCGCCATGGCACCTTTCCCTGCAACCGCAGAAGGTGTACTAGCTGTCCATTTACTTCCTCTCTCCTTAGTATCCAAGGGGCGAAACACACCTTCCAGGTGAAGCCACACTGTACCTACACTTCAATCTAGTCACTTGCATTCACTATTCACGTGTGATCTCCTCTGTATGGGGGAACAAAGCATAGGCAAGATAACCACTTCGCAGAACACTTACGTTCTGTGTGCAGAAAAAGACCCTGAATTTCCAGTTGCATGCCACTTCAACACACTAGCCCGTTCCCTGATCAACGCCTCCATCTCAGGCTCGCTGCTATGCTCCAGTGAAGTTCAGTACAAGTGAGAAGAACAACACCTCTTTTTCCATTTGGTGACCCCGTAGCCTTTTGGACTCAACATTGAGTTCAATAGTTTTAGAGCCTGAGGCATCTTCTCCCATGTCCTTACCCCAAACCGACACACCAGGTCTTCTTACTACATGGTCTACTATTACACACTGCCCATTGTTAGACACTAATTAGCAGCTATTCATTCTCCTACTGACCTTTATCCACTCCTTTGTCCAACTATTCTGTCTCTTTGGCTTCCACGGTGGCTCAGTGGTTAGCACTGCTGCCTCACAGCACCAGGGTTCCAGATTCAACACCAGTCTCGGATGACTGTCTGTGTAGAGTTTGCATATTCTCCCTGTGTCTGCGTGGGTTTCCTCCAGGTGCCTTAGGTTCCTCCCACAGTCCACAAATGAGCAGGTCAGGTGAACTGGCCATGCTAAATTGCCCATAGTGTTAGATGCATTAGTCAGAGGAAAAATGGGTCTGGGTGGGTTACTCTTTGGAGGGTCGGTGTGGACTGGTTGGGCCGAAGGGCCTGTTTCCACACTGTAGGGAATCTAATCTAATGTTTTACTCTTTACCCTCTTCCCCCCATCTTATCTTCTGAATAAAAAGCAACCTCTTCCTCGCTACCATCAGTTCTGAGGAAAGGTCACTGGACCTGAAACGTTCTGATTTCTCTCCATGGATGCTGCCAGACCTGCTGAGATTTTCCAGCAATTTCTATTTTTGTTTCTGGTTCCCAGCAACCGCAGTTATTTCAGTTTTTAATGTTTGTTTCTGTGTCACTAGCAGAATCCCCTACACTTCTCAAAATGGAACCATAGGTCTCCTACTTGGACTTGGAAAGATAGACAGCATGGTACTGCACTGAAGTGTCTGTTTTAGATTGTTGTTTCACGGAAATATTACGTCTTAATTCTTTTGACAATCACTGTCGACAAACTAAAGTTACTGCCACTGGAATGCAACTTTTCTTTACTTCCTCAATCAAAACCATTCATGATCCTCAACAATACTGCCAAAGTCTGTCTTATCTTGCTCTGACCAAAGGAAGATATCCTCAGTGTCTTCAGTATCCACATACACCTGAAGCCTCCCTTTACTGATCATATTCGAATAAATATCTTCTGTGTTCTCTTCACGGCCTTCCTGAGACATGGTGTCCAAAATTGGTGAGGGTCTTCCAGATTTTATAGGGAGAAAGTGAGGACTGCAGATGCTGGAGCTCAGAGTCGAGAGTATGGTGCTGGAAAAGCACAGCAGATCAGGCAGCATCCGAGGAGCAGGAGAATCAACGTTTCTGGCTTAAGCCCTTCATCAGGAATCTGCTTTTCCAGCACCACACTTCCAGATTTTATCCCACTGTGACCCCATTTTTGAGGCTTGAAAATTGTGATAATCCCCAAGTCAGAACTGTGGGGCAGAGACATGCGAGCATGAAGGAATTCCTGTGTAGCTGGGAGTGTGGGGTGGGAGGTAACATTATTAGTTCTCGGCACAGTGTTTAAAGCTCAGACCTCCAGGGCAACCATTATTGCTTTGGAGCTCACAAGCACAAAATTTCAGTTCACGCCCCTCCCTGGGTTCATGATCTCCACTTTGGAAAGCCCTGCCTGAGCTGTCACTGCTGTGATACAAGGCGAAGGAAAGATCAGCGTTGTTTCTTATCGGCCTTGTACCCTTTTAGCAGATTGAAGTCACTTTAAAGTGACTGTGTTCACTTTAAAATCGCACCACTGTTTATATTGTTTCCCTTCATTATTTTGCAGTTCCTCTTTAAAATCATAACGAATACAAGTCATTGATCCATTAAAAACACATCACTATGAGGAGAGCTTCTGATAGAAGTCTCCAACCACTGGCTGTCCCTTGCTCCTCACCCCTATTCTTGTTAAAGCAAACAAAGCAGTCATCTTAACGGGGCAACTTTTTCACACAGAGGGTGGTACGTGTATAGAATGAGCTGCCAGAGGATGTGGTGGAGGCTGGTACAATTACAACATTTAAGAGGCATTTGGATGGGTATCTGAATAGGAAGGGTTTGGACGGATATGGACCGGGTGCTGGCAGGTGGCACTAGATTGGGTTGGGATATCTGGTCGGCATGGACGGGTTGGACCGAAGGGTCTGTTTCCATGCTGTATATCTCTATGACTCTATCAGTAATCATTTATCCTGGATAATTTGCACACAATTTTACATCTTTCAGCAGTAATATCTTCAAAACATTATAGCTAGCTAAATCTATATTACTGCAACATTTGAAATCTTTTTGTGCGATGTTAGAAACTGCTTTGAAATTAAGTGGGATAGCAAGAGGACCCAGCAAAGCGAAGACCTATGGGGAACACTTCCAGTGACTGAAGTCAGACAGGAAGATGGTAATGTTGGCCAGAAGTTGTTCATCATAGCTTTAAGATATCAACAGTAGAGTTCTTAAGAACTGCATTCAACCACTTTCTGTGGCTTCTTCAGTGCCTTTTCCTCTTTCATGAAAATATGGGTAGGAATGTTCCTTGACAATTCTACAATATGCAGCTCCATTCATAATTCCTCTGAAAAGGAATCAGCTGATAGTAGACCCTGGGTAATATCTCGTCTTAACCTGATAAATGACAGGTGAGATGTCTGTCACATTGGTGCTGCACAAAGGCCATTTTCAACATGAGAACGGCCAACAACTTCCCATTTACTACTACTGGCCCCGTGGTCACTGAGGACCCCTCATCAAGATCCTGGTGATCACCATGAACCACAAGCTGAAGGAGACCAGGCCAACAACATCATGAGTACAAGACGAGGCCAGTGACTGAGTATTCTGTGCAAAACAGTTCGACTCTTAACTGCTCACCCAATGTTGTAAGGCTCAGCTTAGGAATTTGTTGGACTGTTTG
The DNA here is from genome assembly GCF_004010195.1 of Chiloscyllium plagiosum. Classification (NCBI taxonomy): domain Eukaryota; kingdom Metazoa; phylum Chordata; class Chondrichthyes; order Orectolobiformes; family Hemiscylliidae; genus Chiloscyllium; species Chiloscyllium plagiosum. Next base: position 137,865,893 of record NC_057711.1, on the reverse strand, counting down.
CCATTCCACTATATAAATGTAATTGCACCAATACTCAGTCCACTCAATTGGCATCTGTGCCATGAAGAAATATTTACACCTTACCCCTTATACTGCATTAGGTATTATCTATAGGCTACATTGCTGTAACCTTGGTTAGAGATTTAAAAAACTGCAGATGCTAAATCCAAGGTAGACAAGCTGGAGGCTGGAAGAACACAGCAAGCCGGGCAGCATCAGGAGGTGGAATCCTGAAGAAGGGTTACACCCGAAACATTGACTTCTCCACCTCCTGATGCTGCCTGGCTTGCTGTGTTCTTCCAGCCTCCTGCTTGTCGACATTGCAGTAACCTTCCAAGCTTGTCTTGAGATCATCTCCCGGATTCCCATCTCTACTCTGACAAGTAACGCAGCTACAACTTTGTGGGAAATTTCCTACCCTCCTGTCTTGGACATATATCAGCATTTAAAATCATCGATGAATCAGTATACATTGATAGAGTGCCATGGTGTAACTACCATCAGAATGAGGAATATCAAGGCTCCAACAGATTGTGTTCAAGGGTTTTCAGACAATTGGAAATGGGAGATCATGTGCAGCCTTCTCAGCATTGCTTGTCATAGAACAGAATCCCGACAGTGTGGAAGCAGGGCCTCCATCCCACTGAGTCCACTCCTTCCAAGGAGATCACACATAGACCCAACCCCCACCCTAAACTATCCCTGTAATCCTGCATTTCCCATGGCCAATCCATCTAGCCTGCACATCCCTGGACATTATGGGCAATTTAGCATTGTCAATCTACCTAATCTGCACATATTTATACTTATATCTGAGAAATATTTTTTAAAAAATATGTAACTGCATTTCTTAATTCTGTGTAGAAACCAAAAAAAAGCATTAGTGCAGGGTATAACATTATTACTTTGGGTTTTTCACCTGTGCCAATTGGTACATCATTTCCACAGAAATAGAATTGGATGTTAGAAAATAAACTGGGGATCTGAATCAGCCTTAAATGTTCACAAAGGTTCTGCCCCACAGCTCTCCATGCTAAGGAGTTCCAGATGCTGACAACCATCTGAGACAAGAACTTACTCATCTCAGTCTTAAATTGGTGCCCCTTTATTCTGAGGCCATGCACCTCTGGTCCTAGACTCTTCCGTTAGAGGAAACATCTTTTCAGCATTTACCCGGTCAAGCACCTTAAGAATCCTATATGTTTCAAGGAGATATGTAGCAAGCAATATTTGTGCCACACAACTGCCAGGCCATCTCCACCAAGTTAGACTCTAACTATCTCCCCTTGACATTCAATGGCAATACCATTGAATTCCCCACTTATCAACATCCTGTAGGTTACCATTGAACAGAGGCAAAATCCTGCAGCTACAAAAGCAGATGAATGGTGGGAATTCTATAGTCAGTAACTCCGTTCCTGACTCCCCAAATCCTGTCCACCATCACCAAGGCAAAGTTCACGAGTGTGATGGAATACTCTCACTTGGCAGGTTGAGTGCAGCTTAACAACACTCCAGAAATTCAAAACCGTCCAGAACAAAGAAGCCCGCTTGATTGGCTCCACATACACAAGCTTCAACAGTTACTTCTGCTATCACCGACACACAGTGAAAACAATGTGTACCATCTACAAGATGCACTGCAGTGACTTGCCAAGACTCCTTTTGATAGCCCTTTCCATACCTGCAACCTCGACCATCAAGAAGGACAAAGGCTGCAGAAGCATGGGAGAACTATCACCTGCAAGATACCTGTACATGAACCTGATTTGAAATTGTAACACTGTTTCTTCAGCACTGGGTCAAAAGCTCTGTGAGCATGATGGACATACTGCATAACATGGACTGCTGGACTTCAAGAAGTGAGCTCACCACCTACTTCTCAAGGGCAACTAGGGATGGACAATCAATGCTGTCCTAGCCTGAAACCTCCACAATGTGTGAAGTAATTTAAAAGAGTTGCAAAATAGTTGAAAACTTTAAAAATTAAGCTTTTAAAATGTGATTTTGTTGGTCCGTCACTGGGTCTGTTGCATTCTATGTCTAATTTTGTGCTGGGCAATAGCATCTCAAACACCGTTTCTGTTTTTGCAGCTGTGTTTTTATCACAGGGATGTTCCTGAAGTAGTTGCCAAAGATACATATTTGTTATGTAGGTTACAAAACATTTGACTTCATGTTCAAGTCCTGGACACAAGTGGAACAGTTGTGGGATAGATGGATAGACAGAGACTAAGTCATAAGGTATTATCAATGTGGACGAATCCAGTCAGAAGTGTAGAACGATATGACAGAATGGAGAAAACTGCAGACTAACAGAATTACAAATGTGGCAAATTTTCATTAGGCTCTCACATTTTTTTTGTCCTTTCTCAAACAAATTCTCTTTGTCATATAGATATCTGTAAATAACAGTGTGCAGTTCTGGTTGCCCTGCTGTTGGAAGGATATCATTAAGCTGGAGAGGGTTCAGAAGAAATTTACCAGGATGTTGCCAGAAATGGAGGGTTTGAGCGATGGGGAGAGGCTGGATAGGCTGAGCCTTTTCTCACTGGAAGGTAGGTGGTTGAGGGGTGACCTTATAGAGGTCTATAAAATAATAAGCTGAATGGCATGGGTCTTTTCCCTAGAGTGGGGGATTTCAAGACTGGGGGCATATTTTTAAGGTGTGAGGAGGAAGATTTAAAAAAGACATAAGGGGCAACGTTTTTACGCAGAAAGTTGCACACGTGTGGAATGAACATACAGAGGAGGTGGTGGATGTGGGTACAGTTACAACGTTTAAAAGACATTTAGATAAGCTTATGAATAAGAAATGTTTGCAGGGATATAGCCCAGGTGCAGTTAGGTGGGATTAGTTTAGTTTGGGATTACGGTCAGTATGGACTGCTTGGGCCGAAGAGTCTGTTTCCGTGCTGCAAGACTCTATGACCCTATCTCTGCAGATTTGCCTCAAATATTCATATTGGTTATTAACATAATACTTTAATATTGTACCTGAATCTTGACCAGATGATAGGGGAAAATATCTCTTAAATATAACAACATAAATGGTTATTGACTATATTAGCAGATGAATACTGATATTTCATGGCACATTGGCATCAATTTTGGAACAGGAGGCATCTGTACAGATGGGACAGTCTCCACCTGATCCGATCTGGCATCTGTGTTCTAGCGAAAAGGATAAATAGGGTGGTCACTAGGACTTTAGGGAAGGGGAAAATGACAGGAAGTATGATGATATATAAAAAGGTAAGCATCAGGTTAGCATGTGTTCAGGAGGGTTAAACAACAAGGCAGACTATGAAAGAAGTAAAAAGGAAGGAGAACTCAGGAGATATTATTAGAGATGCTGGAAATCATAAGGGTATGAAAACTAGCATAAAGGCCCTTTACCTGAATGCTCGTAGTATTCGTAACAAGATCGATGAGTTAATGGCACAAATCATCGCGAATGAATATGATTTAGTAGCCATTATGGAGATATGGTTACAGGATAGTCATGACTTCGAGTTAAATATCCAGGGATATCAGATGATTCGGAAGGACAGACAGGAAGTTAAGGGAAATGGTGTAGCTTTGATATTCAGGGCAGTGCTGAGAGATGATATAGGTTCTATGAAGAATAAGGTTGAATCCATTTGGGTGGAAATTAGAAATTTTAAGAAGAAAAAGTCACTGATAGGCATAGTCTGTAGGGCACCAAATAATAACATCACATTGGGGTGGGCAATAAACAAAGAAATAACGCATGCCTTGTTGAGTGTATCCGTGATAGTTTTCTTGAACATTATGTAATGGAGGGAGGAAGCTATCCTAGATCTTGTCCTGTGTTGTGAGACAGGAATAATTAATGACCTCATAGTTAGGGATCCTCTTGGAAGCAGCGATCACAGTATGGTTGAATTTGGAATACAGGTCCTGTGCTTAAACAAGGGAGCCTACAATGGGATAAGGGAGGACTTGGCCAAAGTAGACTGGAAACAGAGACTTTATGGTGGGATAGTTGATGAGCAGTGGAGGACTTTCAAAGCAATTTTTCAAAGTGCTTAGCGAAAGTAAAATCCAGTGAAAAGGAAGGACTGTACGAAAAGGGGTAATCTGCAATGAGTGTCTAAGGAAATAAGGGAGGCTTTCAAATTGAAAGAGAAGGCATACAAAGTGGCCAAGATCAGTGGGTAACTACAAGATTGGGAAAGCTTTAAAGGTCAACAGAAAGCCACAAAAAGATCTATAAAGAAAAGTAAGATAGAACATGAGAAAACATTAGCACAGAATATAAAGACAGAAAGAAAAAGTTTCTATAAATACGTAAAACAAAAAAGAGTGGCTAATGTAAATGATGGTCCTTTAGAGGATCAGAAGGGACATTTAGTCATGGGATATGATGAAATGGCCGTGGCATTGAATAGGCATTTTGTGTTGGTCTTCACAGTGGAAGCCATGAATAACATCCCAGTAATTGACAAAGAGATAAAGGTAGGTGAGGACCTGGAAGCAATCATTATTACAGAAGAGGTAGTGTTGGGCAAGCTAATGGAGCAAAGGATAGACAAGTCTCCTGGCCCTGCTGGAATGTATGCCAGGGTACTGAAAGAGATGGTGGGAGAAATAGCAACTGCACGGGTGGTAATTTTCCAAAATTTGCTGGACTCTGGGGCAGTTCCAGCAGATTGGAAAACAGAAAATGTGATGCCACTGTTTAAAAAGGGTGATGGACAAAAGATGGGGAATTATAGACCGGTTAGTTTAACATCTGTCGTGGGGAAAATGCTTGAGTCTATTATCAAGGAAGAAATAGCAAGGCATTGTGATAGAAATTGTCCCATTGGGCAGATGCAGCATGGGTTCATGAAGGGCATGTCATGCTTAACTAATCTAGGAATTCTATGAAGATATTATGAGCGTGGTGGACAATGGGGACCCAGTAGATGTGGTGTACCTAGATTACCAAAAGGCCTTTGGCAAGGTGCCACACAAGAGGCTGCTGTATAAGATAAGGATGCATGGTGTTACGGGTAAAGTATTAACATAGATAGAGGATTGGTTGATTAACAGGAGGCAAAGAGTAGGGATAAATGAGTGTTATTCTGGTTGACAATCAGTGACTAGTGGTGTGCCTCAGGGATCAGTGTTGGGACCACAATTATTCACAATTTACATAGATGACTTGGAGTTGGGGACCACGTGTAATTTGTAAAGATTTACAGATGACACAAAGATGAGTGGCAGAGCAAAGTGTACAGAGGACTGTGAAACTTTGCAGAGGAACATAGATACTTTAGAGAGTAGGCAAAGGTCTGGCAGATGGAACACAACATTAATAAATGTGAAGTCATACATTTTGATAGGAGTATCAGTAAAAATGATTATTACTTGAATGGTAAAACCTTGCAGCATGCTGCGATGCAGAGGGACCCCGGTGTCCTTGTGCATGAAGGTTGGTCTGCAGGTACAACAGATAATTAGGAAGGCAAATTAAATTTTGTCATTCATTGCTAAAGGGATTGAGGTTAAAAGCAGGGAGGTTATATTGCAGCTGTACAGGATGCTGGTGAGGCCACACCTGGAGTACTATGTGCAGGTTTGGTCTCCTTACTTGAGAAAGGATGTACTGGCACTAGAGGGGGTGCAGAGGAGGTTCACGAGGTTGATTCTGGAGGTGACGGGGTTGGTTTATAAGGAGAGACTGAGTAGACTGGGATTATAGTCATTGGAATTCAGAAGAATGAGAGGCATCTTATAGAAACATACAAAATTATGAAGGGAATAGATAAGATAGACATAGAGAAGATGTTTCCACTGGCAGGTGAAACTAGGACAAAAGGGCAAAGCCTCAAATTAGGGGGAACAGATTTAGGACTGAATTGAGAAGGAACTTCTTCACCTAAAGGGATGTGAATCTATGGGAGTTCCCTGCCCAGTGAAGGAGTTGACACTACTTCAGTCAATGTCTTTAAAGCTAAGATAGTTTTTTTTGAACAGTAAAGAAAGTAAGGGTTATGGTGAGAGGGCGGGTAAGTGGAGTTGAGGCCATGAAAAGATCTTATTGAATGGCGGAGTAGGCTCGAAGAGCCCAATGGCCTACTCCTGCTCCTAGATCTTATGTTCTGATGTTATGTTCTTATATGCTCATGTGATGTCCTTTTATCCATTATTTTGAGAGCCAGAAGAATGCCCCATGTGAATATGTTAAAATGTTTGTTGACATCACAAGTAACACTTTGAAAGTGAACATCCTCCCTTATACAGGGTATACTTTAACTAAATTACACCAAGAAAATGTGTTACATTCAACCATTACCTTCTGTTTGAAGACCACAGTATATTATTAAATGGTTACTGGATGATAACAATGAATGATGCAAGAGTTTCCAATATCAGAGCTCAACAATAAATATCAGAAACATAGAAACCGAAGATGGGAGTGAAAGAAGAATGTTGCCTGGGTTGGAGAGATCGAACTACAGGGAGAGGCTGAATAGGCTGGGTTTTTTTCCCTGGAGCATCAGAGGTGGAGGGGTGACCTTATACAGGTTTATAAAATCATGACGAGGAAGATAGGGTGAATAGCAAAGGTCTTTTTCCCAGGGTAAGAGAGTCCAAAGCATGACTGCATAAGTTTAAGTTGAGAGTGTAAAGATTTAAAAGGGACTTGAGGGGCAGCTTTTTCACGCAGAGGTGGTGTGTGTATGGAATGAGCTGCCAGGGGATTTGGGTGGAGGCTGGTGCAGTTACAACATTTAAGAAACATCTGAATGGATATATGAATAGGAAAGATTTAGAGTGATATGGGCCAAATGCTGGCAAATGGCACGAGGTCAGTTTAGGACACCTGGTTGGCCCAGACAAGTTGGACCGAAGGGTCTGTTACCGTGTTGTATAACTCTATGACTCTATGAGGAGAGACATGTCCCAGAATAGATAATGCAAAATGCTTGAAAAACGCTGGGAAATAAAAATGACACTTGCTTTTCTTAATTTAAGAGAGAATATTAGATTTGGCATTGTTCCTGATACTTACTTAATCTAATTAAAATTGCTATTTATTTCAGAATGGCTTTTTATGCAAGAGAAACGAATGCATAAGTTGGTACAACTCTTTAAAAAAGCAATCTCATTGAATAAGTGCTTTAGATAATCAGATAAAAACAGAGAATGTTCTGCCTGCTGACAGTTTGACATCTTAAAGAGTTTGGAATCATTTTATGCTGATATTTCAAACACTGCAGCTTTAGGGGTAAGATTGCCACAGTCATAGAATCATAGAACCCCTTCGGCCCAACAAGTCCACACCGATCCTCTGAAGAGTAACCCACCCAGACCCATTCCCCACCCTATTATCCCATATTTACCTAACGTACACACCTCTGAACACTATGGGCAATTTAGTATGGCCAATTCAATTAACCTGCCCATCTTTGGACTGTGGGAGGAAACCGGAGCACCTGGAGCAAATCCACGCAGACACTGGGAGAATGTGCAAACTCCACACAGACAGTTGCCCGAAGCTGGAATTGAACCTTCCTGGACCACAGAGTGCTCTCTCATGACAAAGGATGACTGATGGTGGTTTCACCTGAGGGTCACCAAGCTTTAGGTGAGGGAAGAGGTTGTGAAGGAGAGTCCTTTCATGGTAATCTTAGCCAATGCAGGAATTGAACGATTGACATCATTCTGCATTGCAAACCAGGTATCCAGCCAACCGACCCTCTGACAGCAATTGGTAATGCAAGACCAGTCAGAAATGAAAACAGGGAAAAGTAGGAGACTGACAAACAGAAACAGCCAGCTACAAGTGTTTAAGAAAGGGGAGAAAAGACTAAACATTTCTGAAAAGACAAATTGGAAACGTGAAATACTGAACGGCTTCCAGTAGTGTAATTTTGGAACAATGCCTAAAGTATGTATGGCAAAGACATCAAAATGTGACAAATAAAATAGAATGGATAAACAGTATCGTGTTGTTCATCAAACCAATGTCGAACAAGTTAATATTTTTGCAAGGTAAAACATAATGCTGTGTTTTCAAAGAAGTTTCCCTTGAGAATTCCAGTTTTATTACCAATAAACATTATTATTTGAAATCTACAGAGTAAAAAGATAATAATTTAAAATGCAAAATATATGCTTGTATTAGTTTCAATAAAATACAGGGATAATTAAAAATCATATAATTAATTTTTGGAAAACTTTAAGCTATACATCGATTACTCAAGGCTTTTATGTTGATAAGAATTATAATTGAAAAGACGATCAAATTAATGAGCAGGAAATGATCAATATCCCCACTAGGTTACACAATGTTATCTCTATTAAAGAGATGAGCTGAGTTTTGACGGGTCTTTTGGTGCAGTGGTAATGTCCCTACGCCTCGGCTACAGAACCTGAGTTTAAGTCCCACTTAGCCCAGCAGTGCTTCATAACAGATTGATAAAAAAATGTCTGTGAATTGAGTTCAGCATATTTTTAATGAATTATCAAAACAGAAATGAAGAAAGTACATGACCATTTTACAACTAACTATCATTGTCCTCTACTTTAAAAAATAGTTAATAAAATTCCTGTCTACATACCTTGGGCTGAATATTCATTCTGGAAGTTTTTTTAGATTCCCTACAGTGTGGAAACAGGCCCTTCGGCCCAACAAGTCCACACCGACCCTCTGAAGAGCAACCCACCCAGACCCATTCCCCTACATTTACCCTGACTAATGCACCTAACACGATGGACAATTTAGCACAGCCAATTCACCTGACCTGCACATCTTTGTGATGTAGGAGGAAAGCGGAGCACCTGAAGGAAACCCACGCAGACACGCAGAGAATGTGCAAACTCCACACAGACAGTTGCCCAAGGTGGGAATTGAACCCGGGTCACTGGTGCTGTGAGACAGCAGTGCTAACCACTGAGCCACCGTGCCAACCGAAGTGGGAAACACAAATTGGTCAGACGTTCATCACAGGGTAATTGACATTAAGATTTTCAAAAGGGTGAGCTCTTAATTGGTGAGGTGATGGATTTCCTGCCCAATTATGGGCAATGTGAGGACTCTTGAAGTTGGAATGTTTCAACTTCAGAGGAGCATCTTGGTACAGTACAAACATTGTAGCTGAGAGCACTGCGTAACAAAAAAAATGTGCTCTCTCCGCTCATTTTTAAAGACTTTAGTTTAAAAACATCAGCTAGGTCTCCATTAGAGAGGAAACCTGGCAAGGGCTGATCCCATTGATCAGCGGTCTTTAGCTGTATTTTCGCTCAGAAAGACAAAGGCAAGCTTGCGAGGAACTCCCATACGCTCCTGGCTTTGGGAGCCATTTCCCACCCACCGCCCATCTATCATAACAAGGAACTGGAGGCTACCTGGAACGTTCACCTTTAAAAAAAAACCTACATATTTCTTGGGATGGTGAGTCTTTCCAGACCCCAAACCTTTCTCTTCCAACGTGTTTGACATCTGTTCCCATGCACAGAGAATTCAGAAAATGTAGCTCTGCTGGTATCTTGTGTAAGTAGTCATTATTATTTAGGATCTTGACACTAAGTATCAGCCGTTAGCTCCAGGAGGGTCCTTTGCTGAACAAAACTATTGTTACAAATGTCAATTTTTTAGGCAGGATATTGAAGTTAGAAACCCTTTAAATACTTAGGAAATAGATATTGGAATGAGAAATGGGTACAGAGAAAATGTAGAATGGACAGGAATTTCTTTCTGAATGACACGAGCAAAATAGATTAAACATCCTTGCTGTTTTGTGACCAGATAGATTTCATGATCAATGCTCTTTATGCTGAGTGTAGCATTTAGAGTCGGCACTGTACGAGGGAGCCTACACTGTACGAGGGAGCCAGATAGTTGCACTATCTTCGGTGGTCAACATGAAAAATGATAGAAAACTGAGAAGCCAATGATGCTTGTTCTATCAAAGAGGAAACACCACTGTTCTTGTTCACTGTTGCAAAGACGCTTTGGAATGTAAGTTTAGTCAATATTGGTTTTAGTTTGTTGCAGCAAAAGTCTTAAAACTTGGAAGTCTCATGTGACCCTTTGAGTCATTTGCGGGAAGTTCGATTTTATTTTAAGTTATTAGTCTCTACAGGGATCTTAACCAGAGACAAAGGAAAGGGTAGTTGTGATCTAGAGAATGTGTTGGTGAAGAATTGATGTTGATTTTCCAAAAGTAGAAGATGAACCTACACAGGGTCCCCAATTTATGAACATGTGACTTGCGAACACTCATACTTAGGAACAAGATTCCATACAGGAATCTAATTTTAAAGATCCGACATAAGAACATTTCCTGTTAATTTTCTGTTATATAGTTAATGGCAGGACCCTGAACAGCATTGATGTACAGAGGGATCTTGGGGTTCAAGTCCATAGCTCCCTGAAAGTGGCCAGGCAAGTAGATAGGGTGGTGAAGAATGTAAAAGCTTAAAAATGTGTTGCTGGAAAAGCGCAGCAGGTCAGGCAGCATCAAAGGAACAGGAGAATTGACGTTTCGGGCATAAGCCCTTCTTCAGGAAGAATGTGTATGGAATACTTGTCTTTTTTGGTCAGTGAATTGAGAAACGAGTCAAAATGTCATGTTGCAGCTTTATAAGACTTTGGTCAGGCCACATTACAGGAGGGATGTGAAGGCTTTGCAATGGGTGACGAAGAGGTTAACCAGGATGCTGCCTGGATTTGAGGCTATGAGCTATAAGGAGAGACTAGAAAAACTCAGGTTTTTTTCTCTGGAGCAGCGGAGGCTGAGGGGAGACTTGATAGAAGTCTATAAAATTATGACATGTAAAATTATTTCACAGACAGGGTCAACAGTCAGAACATTTTTCCTAGAGTTGAAATGTCTAATACTTGGGAGCATGCATTTAAGGTGAGTGGTGAAAGTTCAAAGGAGATGTGAGGGGCAAGGTTTTTACACAAAGAGCGGTAGAAGTCTGGAATGTGCTGCCAGGGGTGCTGATGGAGGCAGATTTGATGGGGGTGTTTAAGGATCTTTTAGATAAGCACATGATTATGCAGGGAATGGAGGGACCTGGACCAAGGACAGGCAGAAGGGATTAGTTGAATTTAGCATCATGTTTGGCACAACATCCTGGGCTGAAGGGCCCTTTCCTGTGCTGTGCTGTTCTGTGTTCTATGTTTTATACTTACAAGTGACTACTCTATATTGTTCGGTATTGTGTTCCAAGTTGTGAACAAAATCATCTGGTGAATGGATTCAAGAATCAGCCTGTCTGTCATTGGTCTGGTGGTGAGTGTACACTTAGTGTCTCTGCTATACAAGTTAGTCTTTACTTTCTGGCTAAAAACCTGCATGAATCTTAGCTCCATCTCTTGGTTCTGTAATAACCTTTGCTTCATTATTGCTGTGGGTTGGTTGTTTTGCAATTGCTAGCTATAGTACATGGGTACAGGATGTATGTACGCTCCATAGAGCGTTGTACTATGGAGATGGATGCTTGAAACTATGCAAGGACCAATGTATATATCCAACAACAGTTAACAATGGAATAATGGAAATTATTGGAATTAAAAGATGGATCCTAAGGCAAATCAGGGATTTCCCCAGTGTCATGCCTGTTAGCCATGGTCCAATGGCAGAGCAGACTCGATTGGCAAAAAGCCCTAATTCTGCTTCTATGTCTTACGGTCTTATGGTTCAGCTGAAAATTTAAAAATCAAAATAGAGAGACATAATGAGACACATGCCTTTTACATGTAATGAGAGCATATTGTAGATGCTCCAAAGCAGAGTTTCCATTACTGGGACAGGTCTGAGGGATTCCACCTGAATGCAGTGCAAAACTATCCAAAACAAAATGACATTCTGCACCAGTACACCCTCTGAAGAAGTGGCATGAAGTTGTAAAGAAAAGTTTAGTTGGCTTTTCAGAGGATGTTGATAGTGAACAACTGCCAGCTGTATTAGATCAGTAACAAGCAAAATAAATCTGGCAACATTTTACAGGCAACACTTTTAATTTACTTTGTCCTGCAATTTTTGTTCTGTATCCATATCCTGCATGTTTTTCTTCTTGTTGTTATGATATGATTCCCTTTTGAAAGTTACTATTGCATCTGCATCCATCGCCCTACCAGTTAGCAAATTCCAGTCCGAACTATTTAAAACGTTTCTCATGCCGCATCACCTTCTGTCGCCAATCATCAAAAAAATGTAATCTCTGGTTATTGACTCTTCAGCCAGTGGAACATTTTCTTCTTGTCAATTCTCTGTAACCTCCATAGTTTTTAAACTACTCCATCAAATCTCCTTTTAGACCCCTCAGATTCAAGGAGACTATCCGAAACTTCTCAAGATATTGTACGTAACTGTAGTCCATCATCCCTGAAACCAACCAAGTTCTTTATCTGTCCCTTTTATGACTGTTTTCCTTGTGGCTATTATCTTCCTTAACATTTAACACAGCTGCAAGTGATATTGTCACTGGACTAGTAAACTGCACGCCTAAGTAATGTTTGAAGGACACAGTTCAAATCCCACTTCAGTCAGAAGGTTAACCCTTACCCTCCAATGGTCCCCAGCGTTACAGATAACAGTCTTTGGCCAATTTGATTCACTTCACATGATGTCAAGAAACAGTTGGAGTCATTGGATACTGCAAAGTCAATGGGTCCCGACAACATTCCAGGGATCAAAGGTTGCTGGGAGAACACAGGAAGAATGGGGTTGACAAACACAACAGCCATGATTGATTGGCAGAACAGACTGGATAGGTTGAATGGCCTAATTCTGCTGCTATATATCATGGTCAGACCGCATAAAAGAGGCTCTTCAGCCCATTGAGTTTGCACCAACCTATCTCCACTAATCCCACTTTCCTGCTAGTGCATGCAAATAGGTCTCTCACTGCTCACGAATGAGAATCTTGTCTTTCCGTTCAATGCTTGGTTGAAAACATTGGGACATTTTGACCTCAAGGTTGAGAAGCTCCCCACTGCTGAGATTTTCCCAACTTTTTCGTCAATGTCCAGGTCACTTATTGCCTGGGTAGGTTCTGTTCATAGAAGCTCTGTGTGAATGTCTTTGGCAGCCTTTTCCAACTGGTTTGTCAGATTGAACAGAAAACCACCTACTCAGTCTCATATTCAACCCGTGGAAGAGTTTCAAGCCCCAAATTCCACACTTAATCAAGGCTGCAGGATCTGCCTCCACAACAGCAGACATCAATGTTCCCACCTCATTCACAAGCACTAATGAAACCTTTATTATCACGAATATTGGAATTGACCAGTTGGTGCATCACTTTTGTCTCATTCTCATGACAAATGGAACATCATGGCTGAACACTTTCTCTCTTACTCCTGTATATTGCTTCTTCCTTCAGTTAACAGTTGGAGGCAGAGTTGAAAGCTCATGGTCCTACTTTGTCTTCAAAGCCTCCATTTGATGGCTTCCTTTGGAAAAGTCTCTTTGCTCCTGCCCTTCCATTATTGGTTTCCATTATATTTTTTATTCTGTAAAGCACCTTAGGCCATTTTGTATGTTAAAGATATGTCATAAATGTTGCATTCAGAAGAATTGCTAATAAAGAAATTCTACATGCTACGAGTTATTTTAAAAAAGTATTTCTTTCCAATCTCTGAAACCACAATATCAAGGAAACAAATATTCTGATGCCAAAATATCCATGTTCTTGTTCCAAAATAGTCCTGACATTTTAATTGTGTTGTTTTTTTAATGGGGGGGGGGGGGGAATACGGGGGGGGGGGGGGAATACATATTCCTAGAAGTTCACTTCTCTGGTGATTGGAAGAGATCTAGCTGCACTATCAGCAGTGAAAGCTTCCTCTGACCAGCCAGGATACACAATCAGGTGGTGTCTCAGCATACCTCACATCACAACATCACAAAGGGAATGAAGAAGTTATGTTTTTACCTTCAAGAGAAAAACAGTCTTTTCCCTCTCACCCTAAACCTATGCCCTCTTATTCTGGACTCCCTCACCCCAGGGAAAAGACTTTGTCTATTTATCCTATCCATGCCCCTCATGATTTTATAAATCTCTGTAAACCCCTCAGCCTTCGTCACTCTAGGGAAAACAGCCCCAGCCTATTCAACCTCTCTGTACAGCTCAAATCCTCCAACCCTGGCAACATCTTTGTAAGTCTTTTCAGAACCCTTTTAAGTTTCACAACATCCTTCCAATCGGAAGGAGACTGGGATTGTACGCAATATTCCAAAAGTGGCCTAATTAATGTCCTGTACAGCCGCAACATGACCTCCCAACTCCTGTACTCAATGCTCTGACCAATAAAGGAAAGCATACCAAACACCTTCTTCACTATCCCATCTACCTGCGGCTCCACTTTCAAGGAGCTATGAACCTGCACTCCAAGATCTCTTTGTTCAGCAACACTCCCTCGGACCTTACCATTAAGTGTATAAGTCCTGCTCTGATTTGCTTTTCCAAAATGCAGCACCTCACATTTATCTAAATTAAACTCCATCTGCCATTCCTCTGCCCATTGGCTCATCTGATCAAGGTCCCATTGTACTCTGAGGTAACCTTCTTCGCTGTCCACTACATCTCCAATTTTGAACTAAAAAATATTCATGTAAGGCTGCAGCTGTTCTTTAACAATGGAATGCTTGTTTTAATTGCATAAATGAAGAAATAAATAAAAAAAACTACGTATGGAAAAGCTTATTAAATCTTTACTTACCTGACTTTCCCCAGTTTTTTTTGGACTGTGGGGATAATGTTATAATTCTTTTTTGTGTCTGCTATCGTGAACCTGCCACAATTCTGATAATCTAAACTTTCTCAGTTCGAATGATTGAAGACTTCTATCCAAACCCTCCTGACTTGGAAGCTCCACAGACACGAAACTACTTCTGCTGAGGCGGCTGGTTCCCCTAAACTGAACAATTTAGTCATCCTGATTGGTGAAATAGTGTTCTCTTCTGAAGCGAACCCCAGCTTCCCCTGAACTCAGAACATGAACCTTCAGTTCGAAATCAAAACCAATGGCCTTAATGTGTTTATTCCACCCATCATAAACTCAACAGTAAAAAGAAAGATCCATGAACAGTGCAGGAGTTCTGACTGGCAATAGGCTGCATGCATTTTTAGAAATGATGTATTCAGTCTGACTTTCTGACCTTTGCTAAAAAAGCCTTCAGAGTCGAAAAATGGAAAAGCACAGCCAGACAGGCAGCATCCTAGAAGCAGGAGAGTCGATGTTTCAAGAATGAGCTCTTCATCAGGAACGATGGGAGCCCCAAAGGGGCTGAGAGATAAATTGGCACGGGGAAGGCGTGTAGGACTGGGGGGAAGGTAGCTGAGAATGCAATAAGTAGATGGAGGTGGGGGATGATGATGATGATAGGTCAGAAAGGAGGATGGAGCGGTGAGGTGGGAAAGACGAAGGAAAGTTAGGAGAGTTCAAGAGGACGGTGCCGAGTTGGAAGGTTGGATCTGGGATAAGGTGGGGGGAGGGGAAACGAAGAAACTGGTGAAATCGACATTGATGCCGTGGGAATAGAGGGTCCCAAGGCGGAAGATGAGACGTTCTTCCTCCAGGCGTCGGGTGGCTAGAGTTTGGCATTGGAGGCGGCCTCGGAATGGTATATCCTTGGCGGAATTGGGAGGGGGAGTTGAAGTGTTCAGCCACAGGGCAGTGAGGTTGTTTAGTGCGTGTGTCCCAGAGATGTCCTCTGAAATGTTCTGCAAATTGGCGTCTTGTCTCCCCAGTGCAGAGGAGACATTGAGACCAACGGACACAGTAGATGACGTGTGGAAGTACAGACAAATCTCTGTAGGATGTAGAAGCATCTTTTGGGGCCTTGGACGGAGGTGAGGAGGGTGGTATGGGCACAGGTTTTGCACGCCTTGTGGCGGCGGAGGAAGGTGCCGGGAGTGGAGGTTGGGTTGTTGGGGGGAGTGGACATCACGAGGGATTCGCTGAGGAATTGGTCCCTGCGGAACGCAGAAATGGGTGGGGAGGAAAGTATATCCCTGGTGGTGGGGTCTGTTTGTAGGTGCCGGAAATGGCGAAGCATGATGTGCTGTTTGCAGTGGTTAGTGGGGTGGAAGGGGAGGACCGGGGGGTTCTGTCCTTGTTGCAATTAGAGGGGTGGGGTTCAAGGGCGGAGGTGCGGGAAGTGGAGGAGATGCGCTGGAGGGCATTGTCGACCATGTGGGATGGAAAATTTCATTCCTTGAAGAAGGATGCTATCTGGGATATTCTCTGGTGGAATTGGTCCTCCTGGGAGCAGATCTGGCAGGGGCGGAAATATCGGGAGTAAGGGATAGCATTTTTACAGGAGGCAGGATGGGAGATGTAGTCCAGATAGTTGTGGGAGTCGGTGGGTTTAAAGTCGACGTCCATGTTGAGTTGGTCACCGGAAATGAAGGTGGAAGTGTCCAGGAAGGGGAGGAAGGTGTCCGAGATGGTCCAGTTGAAATTGAGGTCAGGATGGAAGTTGATGTTCTGAAAGTGGAAGTGTTCGTGAAGTTGATGAACTGTTCAACCTCCTTGTGGGAGCACAACGTGACGTTGATATAATCATCAATGTAGCAGAGGAAAATGTGGGGAATGGTGCCGGAGTAGCTGTGGAAGATGGACTGGAAGGGGAAGCAAATGGGCACCCGCATAGGCCCCAGCTTTGCCTGTCTCTTCGTCAGGTACGTGAAACAGTCCACCTTCATTTGAAGGTGATTCACAAATTTGCCAAGAAATTTTAGCAAGAAAAGACCATACTCTTAGAATTAGCAAAGAAGTTAGAATTGGGTTTAACCAAGGACAGAAGTAAAGCTGAAATTGTAAGGGAATTACTCAAATACTTAGCTGTGTCAGAGAAATGGACAAGTGCAGTAGGGTTAGAAAAACTCAAATTTACAATTGAGGAAAATGGAGTTCGAAGATAAACAAAGGGAGTGGGAAAGAGAAAGAGAGAGAGAGGGAAAAGAGAGAGAGAAGGTTCTTAGCTGAACAATAAGAGAATTTGAACTTGAGAATTTGCAACTTAGTCAACAAAGTCAACTTAACAGGATGGAGATTAAAAGAGAAGGTAGTGATATCTGCAAATATGTCAAAACCCGGCCACATTTTGATGAGAAAGATGTCGAAGTCTTCTTTATTTCATTTGAAAAATTGGCTGGGCTGATGGGGTGGTCCAAGGATTTATGAGTAATGCTAGTTCAGACTAAACTGGTAGGCAGAGCTAGTGAGATATTTGCCGTACTCTCAGATGAAGGGTCAAGAGATTATGAAGAGTTCAAACAGGCTATTTTAAGTGCTTTTGAATTGGTACGTGTATAGATACCAATTCAGAAACACAAAGAAGGAATCAGGTCAATTTATGTTGAGTTCAAAAGAATTAAACATAGTCACTGTGATAGATGGATGTGGGCCTTAAAGATGAATCAGACCTATGGTGCTCTAAGAGAGATTAGTCTGCTGGAGGAGTTTCAAACTCACTTCCAGAGATGATAAGAATTCACGTGGAAGAACAGAAAGTTCAGGAAGTGAGAAGGGCAGCAGAATTAGCAGATGAGTACATGTTGGTGCACAAGGCAAGCTTCTGGCCAGAATTCCATCCTGTGAGGGATAGAAGTTGGGAGAAGGGGAGATCCTGCACTACGAGACAACATAGAACATAAAACATTACAGTGCAGTACAGGCCCTTCGGCCCTCGATGTTGCGCCGACAAAGAGAAGAGAGCACTGGTATGAATTTACCACAGATTGAAAAAGAAGCTAAAGAGGGTGGAAAGGAAATGAAAGGCCTCAGGTGTTTTCACTGTAATGGGCGGGACACAGAAAATTACAGCGTCTAAGAAGGGCACTGGGAAAAGGTGTTTTTACTGCCAGAAGGTGGGACATGTAAAGACACAGTGCTGGTCATTAAAGAAAGGCACTGTGGGAAAAGATGTGGTAGAAAAAGCTAAGCCAGTGGCATTAGTGAAAGTAGGAAAGGAAACCCCAAGAAGAGCCAAGGAGCTGCAGGAGAGTGCACAGCCTAGGCAGGGGCAGGGGATGGAGTTAGTACCTCATCTCTATGAAGAATTCGCCCCTGTGGGTAACGTTTACTCAGAAAAAACAGGGGGAGAAGGACAAGAAGTTATAATTTTGAGAGATATTGATCTAATCAGTCTCTAATAGTAAGAGATGAATGAATTGAAACTCTTTCTGATCTGTTACCTGTGAGTGTGGTTATTTGTGCCATAGATGGACAGAAATTTAGTGTTCCCCTACGTAAGATCAGGTTGGAGTGCCACCTCAAGACTGGGGATGTTACAGTGTGAGTGATTGACAGTGTCAATTCCAGGAATCCAGTTTGTTCTTAGGAATGATTGAGCAGGGTCCAAGGTGGGAATGACACCCCTTTTTTGTGGAAAAGCCCAAGGAAGACAAAGAAACTGAGGAGTTAAAAGAAAAATATCATGGCATTTTGCCAGACTGTGTAGTAACAAGTTCCCTCTATCGTAAGTCACACAAGAAGCAAAAACTAAAGGAGTTGAGGTTCAGTTAGCGGATACCCTGTTTGACATAATGGTGCAGGAAAAACCTGAACAGGCAAAGGGTCAGACAGAAGTGTTTAGACCTGAAAGGCTAAGGGACTCGCAACAGAAAGACAAGATGTTAAAAGATATATATGGTGGATGGGTTCTCTGAAAAGGAGGTAGAGAATATTCCTGAGAGTTATTATCTGAAAGATAGAATCATAAGATGGAAACAAAGACCACGACAGGTTAGTGCAGAGGAGAAATGGGCCGAAGTGCACCAGATTGTGTTGTCGGAGCGTACAGATAGAAAGTGTTATGGGTAGCACATGAATTACCTGTAGGAGGTCACCTAGGAGTACGAAGGACTCAAGCTAAGGTACAAAAACATTTTTATTGGCCTGGAATGCACAAGGATGTGGTTAATTTTTGCCGTACATGTCATACATGCCAAATGGTGGGTAAGCCACAGGCGGTTGCCAATTCCTGCATTTGAAGAATGTTTCACGGTTTGATTGTGTAGATCTACTCTCAAGAACTAAAATGGGAACCAGTACGTGTTAACCATAATGGATATGTCTCCCAGATTTCCAGAGGCAACTCCATTATAGAATATCAAGGCAAAAAAGGGTGGTGGAGGAGTTAGTAGCTTTCTTCACATGGTCTGGGCTATCCAGAGAGGTTCAGTCGGACCAAAGGTCTAATTTTACTGTTAGGCTGTTTCAGGAGGTTAATGATAACTTAGGGATACAGCATTTTAAATCCTGTGCATATCATCCTGAATCCCAGGGAGCTTTAGAAAGATGGCATCAGACCGTGAAGACCATGTTGACAGCATACTGAAGGTATCCAATTCGTATTGTTTGCCATTAGACATGCCCCAAACTAATCTACTCAGTTCACTCCATTCGAGTTAACATTCGAGCATGAAGTGAGAGGCCCTTTAAATTAATTAAAGAAAAATTGACAGGACCAAAGTTGGAGATCTCACACTTTGATTAAGTATCAGAGGTGAGGGAGAGATTAAATGGAAGAGGTGAATTAGCTAAACAGCACCTAAAGGGGGCATAGTGCAGAATGAAGCAGGTGGCAGATAAAAACTCAGAGACTCAGACGTTTTCCCAAGGGGATGGCGTGATGGTACTGTCACCAGTGATAGGAGATCCCTTCAGGTTTAGTGGTCCCTATCAAATTGAGAAAAAGTTGAGTCAGGTGAACTATCTAGTAAAGATGCCAGATAGAATAAAAAAGAATCGGGTATGTCATGTGAACATGTTGAAACCATATTATACTAGAGAGAAAGAACTGGAGAAACAGGTGTTAGTTATTGCCCCACAGAGTGAGGAATCAAATCCAGATGTTGTGGATTTTGACGTGCCTCAAAATATGAAGAAGTCCTTGAGGAGTGGGATATGTCAGTAAACTATCTGTCTCAGGAGCATAGAATTCAGTTGAAAGGTTTGTTATTGCAGTACGAGGACATATGTAAGAATCAAATGGGGAGGACGAATGCTATTGTACATAAAGTAGATTTAGGGAATACTGCTCCCATAAAACAACATCCTTATCGGCTTAATCCTTTCAAAGCCAGACAGTTCCAGAAGGAGGCGGAGGCCATGTTCAATGAGGATATCATAGAACCAAGCCAAAGTGAATGGAATTCGCCAGTTGTCTTGGTTCCCAAACTGGACAGGACTCAACTGGACAGGACTGCATGTAATCTCGGAAGATCAACGCTGTTACAAAGTTGGATTCATATCCAATACCGTAATTGGAAGACTGTATCGAGAAAATTGGTCAAGCCAGTTACAGCACCAAATTGGATGTAATGCGTGGTTACTGGCAGGTACCTTTATCAGCGACGGTGAAAGGAATTTCTGTGTTTGTAACCCCAAATGGGCTATATCAGTTTAAAGTGATGCCCTTTGGAATGAAGAACGCACCAGCCACATTCCAAAAACTCATGATTGAAGTTGTGGCTGGATTAACAAACTGTGCCGTCTATTTGGACAATGTAGTGACTTTTGCTAAGTCCTGGAAAGATCACATGGTACAGTTGGCAGAGCTCTTTGAACGACTCTGAGAAGCAAAGCTGGTGATAAACGTAAACAAAACTGAATTCACAAAAGCAGAAGTGATGTTCTTGGGCCATAACGTCGGTCATGGAAGATTGACCCCACGGAATGCAAAAGCGAAGGCCATCGAGTTTTTCCACAAC
Organism: Chiloscyllium plagiosum; assembly: GCF_004010195.1. Taxonomy (NCBI): domain Eukaryota; kingdom Metazoa; phylum Chordata; class Chondrichthyes; order Orectolobiformes; family Hemiscylliidae; genus Chiloscyllium; species Chiloscyllium plagiosum. The sequence goes on along the minus strand of NC_057711.1, from coordinate 137,845,196 downwards.
CATCCTCGAAGAAAGAAGTGCTTCAATTCTTGGGACTAAGCGGATTCTATAGGAAGTTTGTTCCAAACTTCAGGAGTGTAGTGGCAACGTTAACCGATTTGCGGAAGAAGAACACAAAGTTCTGGTGGACAGAACAATGCCAGCAGGCCATTTAAAAGCAATATTAAACACCAAACCACTTTTAATTACAACAAACTTTTCAAAACCTTTCAACGTCACCATCGATGCTAGTGATATAGGAGTTGGAGCTGTACTGCTACAGGAAGATGATGATGGGATTGAACTGCCAGTTGGTAACTTTTCAGAGAAGCTTAACATCCACCAGAGGAAATACTCCACAACCGAAAAAAGAACTGTTGAGTTTGGAACTGGCCTTACAACATTTTTATGTGTACATCACAAACAATGTGTCGGAGACGGTTGTGTACACGGATCACAATCCACTTACATTCTTGGAACGCTATAAAGACAAGTATATGAAACTATTCTGTTGGAGTCCTATGTTACAGACTTTTACTTTACAAATTGTACGTGTTGTGGGTCTTAAGAATATAATCGCAGATGCGTTAGTGTGGATTTAACTGATAAAGTATAGATGAGATTGGTATCTTCAATGTTTTATATCTGTGTGGGAAGAAGTTAGTATGAACTTAGATTAAAGTTATATACATATCATGATAATGTGGTTAAGGAATAGCAAAAAAAGAAGCCATCTTTTTGTTATGATGGTTCGTTTCTTTCTTAAGTGGGGAGGTGTTGTGAAGGTGTAGGTGTGTACTGTACCTTTAAGAGAGACTGGAAGCTGGCATGGACTTAGAGAAGCACAGAGTGTGCTGAATTAATTTAAAATGCAACATTTGACTGTGAAACCAATAGTGCAGCTGAGTTGCTATGGTACACAACAAATTTGAATTTGGACAATCAGTTTAAATTATGCCCCAAGATAACAAAGTCCAATTAAACTTGAATTTAGTGTTTTGATTACATCAAACCAGTTAAATAATCTGATGCTTTGGGGTATAAAACTGGACATATTAAACAGTTAGGGGGAGAACTGCCAAGCCACCAACAACAAGACTGCCAGCAAAACAGCTCTCTGAAAGGTACTTGTACATAAGAAATTTGTGCACCAGAAACATCAAAGTCAACCTAGGGGAAATCTACATAGAAAGTTCGACATCTGAAGTCTATACCTGGGTTTAAAATTGATTTTGCCATAAATTTAAGAGGGAATTTATTGGAACAGTATTCTAGAATGGGAGGTAAAAGATAGGTTAAAGAGAAAGAAGTTGTAAATAGTTGTTCAATGTTCTCTTTTGGACTGAAAGAATAAAATTGTTAATTTTTACTTTAAATAGTGACCTCTGGGGAGTTCTTTGCCTCTCGAAATTTAACAGATTATGGCATGAGGTGAGCTTCTCTGTGTGTCCGGTTTAAAATTAACAGAGGGGTTTACCCCATGTCGTAAGACTGTGCTTTTCCAGCACCATACTCTCGACTCTGGTCTTCAGTATCTGCAGTCCCCACTTTCTCCTAAAAAAGCCTTCAGATGATAAACCTAAACCCATCTGCCTCTACTATTTTTAAAATTTGATTTTTAAACAGTTTTTTGTATATGTTTACCACTATTCATTCTGAAAGTCAATCTCTGTGGAGAAAGGGCCTAAGGTGAGATGGGACAGATAACTGTATCAATCTGTATTAGACTATACCTCCAAATCAAATGTTAAAATACTTATTTCTAGGAAGTTATTTTATTTGGAGTAAGTCTTTTTAATTTCTATATTTTAGAGGGTATTTACGAGGGTATTCTGGCCATTAATGTGCGATTGGATATGACTGATATCACCTCACTGACTTGTACAAATTGAGGTTCCTAGTTCTTTCTTGAGCAGTTCCCATTTTACCCCAATACAACACCTCACTGTCTGTCATAAGTTACCATTGAGAAATGCTAAAAGGTGTCGATTACAATATATCCTCCATACACAATTAATTGACAGCATTTTTTTGTGCTATCTTCTTACATGTGACTTAAAATAAAAGTTATGTGAAAAACATAGAACCTATGCTCTGCAAAACCTTGGGTAATGTGATATCTTTACAAATAACAACTGGGAAGGAGGAGAAACTGGGCTGAATGTTAACATTGCCATAGAATCTCTACAGTGTGGAAGCAGGCCATTCAGCCCACACAATCCCTCCAAAGAGGATCCCACCCAATCCCTGTGTTTCCTCATGGCTATCCCACACATCCCTAGATACTATGGGCAATTAGTTTGGCCAATCCAGCTAACCTGCTCATCTTTGGACTGTGGGAGGAAACCCACACAGACACAGGGAGAACATGCAAACTCCACACAGACAGCCACCAAAGCCTAGAATTGAACCCGGGTCCCTAGCACTGTCAGGCAGCAACACTAACCACAGAGCCACCATCCCACACTCCAGTAGGAATGAAAGCTTTGGAAATACAAGACCATGAGAAGTGGGAGGAGGAGCAGGCAATTCAGCCCCACTCCCACGCCACTCCGAGTCTGCTCCGCTATTTCGTACAATCACGGCTGATCTCATCTTGGCTTCCTCTTTCCTGCCAGCTCATGGTAACCTATTAATCATTAAAATCTGCCTATCAACTCCTGAAATTTATACAGTCTCCTGGCATCCACCTCAATCTGGGGAAGTGAATTCTAAAGATTCATGACCCTTTGAGAGAGTTAATTTTGTCTCATCACGGTTGTAAATCTGCCATCCAAAACCCTAAAACCATGGCCTTTCATTCCAGATTACCCCACTTTTTTATTATTCATGTGCGGGATGTGGGCTTCGCTGGTTGGCCAGCATTTATTGCCTGTCCCTAGTTGCCTTTGAGAAGATGATGGTGAGCTGCCTTCTCGAACCGATGTAGTCACATGCTTTAGGTTGACCCACAATGCCCTTTGGGAGAGAATTCCAAGATTTTGATCCAGTGACACTTGAGAAATGGTGATTTATTTCCATGTCAGAACAGTGAGTGGCTTGGAGGAAAACTTGCCAGTGCTGTTCACATGTATCTGCTGTCCATGTCCTTTGAGATAGAAGTGGTCGTCTAAGGATATTTGGTGAATTTCTGCAGTGCACCTTGTAGATAGTACACATGGCTGCTACTGAATGTTCACAGTGGAGTTACTAAATATTTGTGGATATGGTGCTAATCAAGTGGGCTGCTTTGTCCTGGAGGATGTCAAGCTTCTTGAGCATTGTTGGAGTTGCATTCATCCAGGGCAAGTGGGGAGTATTCCATCACACTCCTGAGTTGTGCCTTGTTGATGGTGGACAGGCTTTGGGAAGTCAGGAAATGAGTTACACAATGATGGCGTTGGTTGAACGGGGAATATACCAGGCTATGAGGCTGCAGATTGTGTTGGAGTACAATTCTGCTGTGCCTCATGAGTGCTCAGTTGCTAGATCCATTCAAAGTCTGGCTTATTTAACATGGTGCCACACAATGTGAAGTAGAGGCCACACAATATCATGCAGGTTATTCTCAATGTGATGGTGGGACCTTCTCTATCACAAAGACTGTACAATGATCATTCTTACCGATACTGTCATGGACAGATGTATTTGGCAGGGATGAGTTGAAGTATGTTTTTCCCTCTTGTTGGTTCCCTCACCAGCTGCCGCAGACAGAGCCTAGCAGCAATAGCATTTCAAACTCGACCAGCTCAATCATTAGTGCTGTTGCTGAGCCATCCTTTCAGCACTGAAATCCCCTACCTAGAATACATTCGGAATGCCTGTCACCCTCAGTGTTTCCTCCAAGTGTTGGTCAACCTGGAGGAGATTATTGTTAAAAAAGGTAATTAGCAGGAGTTTTCCTTGCCCACATTACACTTGATACCATGAGATCTCATTGGGTCTATTTATTGTCTATAAGTCATGATTCTCTTAGGCAGTTTTCCCAACTCTGCACTCACCCCAGATGTTAGTAAGGAGGGGCTTGACAGGACTGCTATTTGCTGTTGTCTTTGTCAATTCCACGTGGTCTGTCTGGTTCCATTCCTTTGTTGAGATTGGTCGAACTGAGGAGCTCACTTGGCCATTTCAGAGGGCAGTAGGGAATCCACTATATTGCTGTGGGTCTGGACTCACATGTATGACTGTAGATTTTTCCCTCCTTAAGACAGCATGAGTGAACCAGATGGTCTCTCCCCACCCTTGTTAACTGGGAAGTCGTTTCATTCATAAATTCTACATATTGCAATCTGCCCTGGCGGTGGGACTCAAACACAGGCTGCCTGAAATATCAGCTGAGGCTATTGAACAAATAGCCCAGCAGTAATACCACTGGGTCATCATCCTCATACTATAAATTCTGTGGCTTACAATCTTATTCTCCACAACCACCTGATAAAGGAGCAGCGCTCTGAAAACTAGTGCTTCCAAACAAACCTGTTGGACTATAACCTGGTGTTGTGTGATTTTTAACTTTGTACTCCCATACAGATGAGACTCAACGCCAGGAGCTATCAAGATTAGAGTGGTGCTGGAAAAGCACAGCAAACCCAGGCAGCATCGGAGGAGCACACTGCCTAACCAGCTGTGCTTTTCCAGCCACCACTCTAATCTTGACTCTGATCTCCAGCGTCTGCAGACCTCACTTTCTCCAGGATATATCATCCCGCTGGGCTTTTCCAGCAACACACTCTCAAACTCTGGTCTCCAGCGTATGCAGACCTCACTGTCGCCCCGGCACGTCAAGTCAAGTCGATTTCACCTTAATGTCTGCAGAAGGAAGGCGTTTGATTGACGGGCAGAAAAGCTGCCTGCGAGGATGGTTCTGGAGATTCGCTGGGGACCTGTGCACTTTGTATCGACAGCAGCCAGTCCACGTCAAGGCTGTGGGAGGGGAGCAGCCACACTTGCGCAGTGAGTGTGCCCGCGAGAGCATTCGGCTTCTGGGTAAAGTATTTTGGAACGCCGCGGTTTGTTACATTGTAATTGTCAGATGTTGCAATTCCAGCGGCTCATTCATACACTCCGCGCTGCAGTGTCCAGGGAGGGCTGAGCTTTCTCAGACTGGGGTATAGCGTCGTGCCTTGCACTTTCTGCTGGTTTTCCACACCATACACACAAAGGGCCTGACATTGCAATGTGCTGGAGCCAGACACGGAAGGGATAAAGGCTCAGTTAAAGTCTTTCCCCCCCCCCGACAGCTGTGACTTGTGTTTATCCCGGGGCGCTTGTACATATCTCAGGCCCCAGCCTAACCGCCTCCAGCTTTCATCCTCAGCTCTTGCTTCTTTTCCTAGGGGTGGGCGGTAACTTTGAGGCGCCTGATTTGGTCACTTCCCAAGTTTCGGAATCTGTCCAAGTTTGTGAAGTGGAGGTGCCGCTGTTGGACTGGGGTGGACAAGGTTAGAAGTCACAGGATACCACAAGCTTAATTTTCAAACAAACCTTTTGGACTATAACCTGGTGACGTGTCACTTCTGACCTTGTCTAAATTTGTGTGTGAGTTTAATGATAGTAACTTCTAGCAGTTTACGAGGCTCTGTGGGATGTACAGTTCGATGTTTTAATGTCTGAACCGATTAATCGAGCCTTTTATGGATTTTTTTAAAGAACAAAGCAGTGGCTATTTCGGATTGAGATGGGGGAAACTTTACTGAGAGGATCTTTGAACCTTTGCCCCATTGTTGGAGCTTCCATCAATCTTAACTTGAGAGCCAAGGATAAATAGATAAAGTCTTGTCCCTGGGGTGGGGGAGTCCAGAACTAGAGGGCTTATATTTAGGGTGAGAGGGAAAGATATAAGAGCGACCTAAGGGGTAGCTTTTTCACGCAGAGGGTGGTACGTGTATGGAATGAGCTGCCAGAGGAAGTGGTGGAGGCTGGTACAATTGCAGCATTTAAGAGGCATTTGGATGGGTATACGAATAGGAAGGGTTTGGAGGGATATGGGCCGGGTGCTGGCAGGTGGGACTAGATTGGGTTGGAATATCTGGTCGGCATGGACCAAAGGGTCTGTTTCCATGCTGTACATCTCTATGACTCGATGGATAATACATGTTGTGAGAAGTGATGTGATTCATCAAGATGAGTTGGGCCTGACAATTTACACATTATGACAGCTGAAAGGCAGAAAATACAATTGAGATTCACCAAGAATGCTGCAGGTATTTTTTTTTGGGTTGGGGGTTAGGGGTGGGTGAAAACAGGAGTAAAATGGAATTAGGAGAGAAGCTAGCAGCTATTATAGAGGAATATCTCAATGTCATTGAGTCATACAGCATGGAAACAGACGCTTCGGTCCAACCAGTCCATGTCAAACATCATCCCAAACTGAACTCATCCCACCTGCCTGCTCCTGGCCCATATCCTTTCAAATGTTTCCTATTCATGTACTTATCCAAATGCATTTTAAACATTGTAATTGTACCAGCCTCCCCCACTTCCTCAGGAAGTTCATTGCATGTGTGAACCACCCGCTGTGAAAAAAAAGCCTCATCTCTTTTTCTTAAAAAATCTTTTTCCTTTCATCTTAAACATGTGTCCCCGAGTGTTGAAACTCCCCATCTTGGGGAAAAGACAACACCATCAACTCTCTCTATGCATCTTATTATTTTACCAACTTCGAAACCTCAACCTCCTGTGCTCCAGTGAAAAAGGTTCCAGCCTTTCTTTATAACTCAAGCCTTCCATACCTGGCAACATCCTGATAAATCTCTTCTGAACCTTATCTAGCTTAATAGCATGCTTCCCATAACTGGATGAGGAATCGACAAATATGCAAACAGCGCGGTTAAAAGAGAGTAGGACAGATCAGACAGCACCTGACTTGATGGTAAAGGTTGTCTGGGGGGAAATGCTGGGCTATGAAGTTATGGAATGTGCTGGAACCTGCTGCTGTTGATGGCCCGCAATGCCTCATGGATGCCCGGTCTTGAGTTGCTAGATTTGTTTGAATCCATCCCATTTAGCCCTTAACTATTGGCTCTTAAAGTTGGCAAGGCACTGGGTCTGGATGAGATGCATCCAAGGATTTTCAAGGAAGTGAAGGTAGAAATTGTGGGGACACTGGCCAAAATCTTTCATACTTGCCTGGATTTTCAGGAAGTGCAAGAAGATTGGGTGATTGCAAACATTCCTGCCTTGTTCAAGAAAGATTGCAAGTACAGATCAGATTGTTTGAACTGGGGAGACTTTCAGACATAACTATCTGAGCGAGAATTACTAATCACATGGAAAAAGGTGGGTTGATAAGGAAGAGTTGGCATAGAATTCCAAATGGAACATCTTGTTTGACCATCTTGGTGGAGTATTTTGAAGAGATAACAGAAAAGGTCAAAAAGGGTGACGCTGTTGATGTGGTATGCATGGATTTCTAGAAGGCGTGATAGTTCATGGGATAAAAGGAACAGCAGCAGATACAAAGTTGGCTGAAGGCTCGGAAACAGATGAGTGATGGATATTTTTTGGGTTGGAGGACAGTTTGACGTGGAGTTCTCTCAGCATCAGAATTGTGAGCCCCTTGCTTTCCCTGCTGTGTATAAGTCATCTGGATCTTGGTGTGCAGGTGACATTTCAAAGTTTGCAGATAACAGTAAACTTGGAAGAATTATAAACAGTAAGGAGGATATTGGGGAACTCCAAAAGGACATTGACAAGTTGGAGACAGTGGATAGGTGGCAGGTGAGAAGCGTGATGTGATGCACTTTGGTCAGAAGAATGTTGAAAGACAATATCAAATAGGGGGTACGATTCTAAAGGGGGTGCAAGAGCAGAGGGACCTGGTGTACACATGCACTGATCATTGTAGGTGGCAAAATCTATTAATAAAGTATACTTTGTTCTTGGCTTTATTAATACGAGTTGAAAAGTGTGGTGCTGGAAAAGCGCAGCAGGCCAGGCAGCATCCGAGGAGCAGGCGAATCGATGTTTCAGGCATAAGCTTTTCTTCAGAGTGAGTCTGGTATGTCAAGCCTTACTTGGCACACCAGCCTCATTCCTGAAGAAGGTCGATTCGCCTGCTCCTCGGAAGCTGCCTGGCCTGCTGCGCTCTTCCAGCACCACACTTTTCAACTCTGGTCTCCAGCATCTGCAGTCCTCGCTTTCCCCTCCTTTATTGATACGGGCACAGAATACAAGAGCAAGGAGGTAATGTTGAACTTCTACAAATCATGTCTAGCCCTCAGGTGTGTGTCACATTGGAGGAAAGATGGGAATGCATTGGAAAGGATGCGGAAGCAATTTACAAGAATGGTTTCGGGACTGAGCAACTTCAGTTGTGTAGATAGATTGAAGATGTTGTGACTGTTCTTGGAGAGCAGAAAACTGAGAGGGTATTTCACAGAGGTTTCCAGAATTGTGGGCAGGCTGGACAGAGAAGATAGGGAGAAGCTGTTTCCGTTCGTGAAAGGAAGAAGAAAAGGAGGGTACGTGTTTTAAATAAAATGTAAAAGAAGCAAGAGAAGTAAGTTTCTTTAGGGTAATATTGGGGTGTTAAATGCACTACCAGACAATGTGGTGGAGGCAGGGTCAGTTGAGGCTTTGAATGGCTACTTGGATTGACATGGTGTGTAAGGACAGAGGGAAAAGGCAGGAGATTGGCACTTGATAATAGAACTGTGCAAGCAAGATCAGCCAAATGGTGACCTTCTGTGCTGTAACAATCGAGTTTCTGGCATTTGAAGTCCAGATATGAAACAAATCATGGAGGCTGGAAAGAGAATAGTTGAAATTGCGATTGCATTCCTACAGCTGGTAACTTGTTCCTAGAATTCTTTTAAATTTTATTTCTTTAAAAGAATTTTACTCTTCCCTCTTTCTTTGTTAATCCAATCTTTCTTCCCTTTTATTTACCTTGGTATCTAATTCCCGATTCCTTAATCACCCACGGTCTATCAATATATTTCACTGGTGAAGCATATGGATCTTTGGATCTGAGGTTCGTGACATTCAAGATGCCCTGTAACTCTTGGCATGATAAATTTGCTTTTCCAGCAATTTCCAATGTCGACATGTAATCTAAAATTTGAAAAATCCACTTGATGCACTTGGATTTGCAATCCCGGCAATTCTGGGCCAGAATATTTTTCTTAATTATGTAGATAAATGGTTTCTTTTATAGAGTGTACATTTTCTGTTGCTGGGTTTTCAGACAGAGTTGTAAGTACATTTAATCAAATCACTTTGAAGAGCATTACTATTGTATTTTGCATACTTCATAATTCTAATTAATTAATTAGTTCCAATGTCTAATTGATGGAATGTTAATAAGTTCAATCCTGTTTCTTCTCTGTTCACTCCCAATGTTTATTGCTCGTAGATTTTGCTTTATCATTAAACTATTGGTGCAAGTTTTTAAGAATGTAAGTAATTAAAATTTTTGTACATTTCGCCCAACGTTGTTTTGAGGGAGCTGGACATTATACAATATAATTTACCTCTTGCCGCAACTTGCAGAGTTATTTGATTTCATGAAAGCAGTGTGAATGGAATGGTTGTATTTCTTTCTAGAGTCCATGTTAATTTCAACTCCTTTTATTAGAAAAATTCTTATCTTATATTTCTGGTTAGCTTTCTCTTGGACTGTAACCTTTCCCTCCCCATTAATTTGCTTTTTGTAATTGTTAACATTTTTAGGTTCTGTCCAGTCTTCTCACTTGCCACACTTTAATGCACAATTACATGCATTTCTTAAAGTTTTACTGTTGCCTTTTACCTTTCTCACTAACCACAAATGGTGGCTTTATCCCTTGGAATTCATTGTGTGATGATACTGTGTTCAGTGCTGTTTCTCTTATAGAGGGGTGCTGTCACAGTGGTGCTGAAGTGTCTCCTTCAGTCAGGCAGTTGGTAAACAGCTGAGATCTCTCTTTTAGTAAAAAAATAAGGCAAGAGTGGAGAGTGGCTGGGGTCAGGACTTTTTCTCTCCATGAGTTGAGAAGGTTTCTGCTGGTTACTGGAGTCAGAAGCTTGTGTTTTCTGCTACTAGAGTGGAATCTTAGACGCGAGGCTTCCGGTTAAAAATCGAAGGGGCAGATTGTTTCTTTCTAATGGACTTGAGAGAGTCAGCACGTGAGAATCATAACTGTGTTGCTGAATTGCCTTTGCCAAGGCTACCATTATGGGATGCTGCCTTTTTGGAACAGTTGATGATTAGTGGTTAACTAATACATTATCCTGTTAAGTATTTCTGAGAGTAAAGTTATACTAATTCTTTTTTTGTTACATTTTAACTGTGTTATAATAATAAAGTGTGTTTTGGTTAAAGCTTGGGGTAAGTCGCTCAAATTAAATCTGGAACACAATTCCTTATCCTTGCCTTTTAAAAAAGTATAAGTCAGAGTCCGGGTTGTCTCCATAATATACTTGGGGTGGGAGAGATCTGGTCTGATCCATTACAATTGCACTGTACCTGCTCTACATGTTTTGAAATATCCCCTAAATGTCTGCCACTTCATTTCCTCTCTTAACTATTCTTCAACACAATTTGCCAGTTCACGTCAGCCATCTCTGCTTTCATGCCATCATAATTGCTTTTTTCTAATCTCAGTCTCAGACCTACTCCTCTCTTCCTCAAACTAAATATCATTTGCAGCAATCTTCAGCCAGAAGTGCTGAGTGGATGATGATCCATCTTGACCTCCTCTGATTGCCCCAGAATCACAGCTACCAGTTGTCAGTCAGTTCGTTTCACTCCACATGATGTCAAGGAACAGTTGGAAGTATTGAATAATGCAAAGTTGATGGGCCCTGACAACAATCCAATAATAATGTTCAGAGTATTGAGTACAGGACATTGGTTTGGCCACTGTTGGAATATTGCGTGCAACTCTGGTC